>NC_065443.1:183500402-183652902 GCF_917563875.1 Diabrotica virgifera virgifera | reverse complement strand
TGAAAAAAAATATGCTTGTAATAGAAATGTTTCAAGAAAGTATTGTTTTAACTAATAATATGTATTTGTTGTAGTTGCGGTTTGCAAAGAACGACGGAAGAACTTGCGAGGATCTTACACACGATACTTAAAAAAATGTACGCCTTCTGGTTCTGCTGCCAAAAAAACGCGACCTTACTACCTCGCTGAATACATGCAATTTCTCACGCCATTTACTAAATCCAGGCCAATGAAGAGTAGCTTAGAACCTTCACCGCAACAATCTATAGACTATTCCTGTGACAGCAATAGCGGCGATAACGAGTCACAATGTGAAAATGAGGAAGATAATGAATCCCAGCATGTAATGGCTTTAGAAAATGAGCCGCCTCTTCTGTCACCGACCGAGAGCCATTATTCGACTCGTGGCGATACTTCATCCAGTGTGCACAATTCCCAGCAGATCTCAGTAGCCAAAAAATCTCGTATAACCCCTAAAACTGCAGTATCGTTAGAAGAAGTGAATAAATCCGCGCTGGAATACTTTCGGTCTAAAAAGATGTCTGTGGAAAAAGCATCCGTGCTAGGTCTAGTTTGCATGGAGGAAGAGCTCTGAATTGGGTAGGGGTTTTTCAGTACTTTGTGAAAGACAGACCTGGATGGGGAAGTCCTTAACCCCAACACGGCGCGTCCCAATGGCTGATAGGGAACGTTCCTGTAGATATACAGGACAGGTACGAATAAGGCTTCGCCAAATAAGTACCGGCGGATCAACTGAGGACATGACACAGGACAGCAGCTGTGTCATTAGTGGCTCGCGGCTAAGGAATACAATTCCTAACAGATGCGGTGCCATAAAGTCGCAGGCGACAATCAAATAATGATTTAACCGGCTGCGATACTGCGAACCTAAACCTAAATAAAAACCGAATGTGCGCCGGTATAAGCAATCAACCGTTACCAGGAGGTACGGAAGGGCACTCTATTGTCCTGGGGTTGAGAAATCGGCCCCGAAGGCGGATGAGCTGAAAATTCAGTAAACGGCAGTGGAATCAGGAAAGCAACGGGAAACTACCTGATTATAACTTCCCTAGTAACTCATGATGACAGATGTTAATAATGTAAATATATTTACTAATCATGGGACTCGGAATCCAAGATTCGGCGTGGGAAACAGCAGGGTTTCCCCAGTCGTCAGCAAGCGAATTCCCTGTAATTCATCAAATTTGGTAATAGATAAGGAACGTTTAATAGCGACTTGGAATATTACAAGTATGTTTGAATCTGGAAAGATTCACAATACGATCAAGGAAATGCGAAGGTTAAATATAAATATCTTAGGTATAAGCGAGATGAGGTGGCCGGGTTCTGGCCATATAACGATAGATAATTATGAAATTTACTACTCTGGTGAAGAAGGTCCGCAACATAGAAATGGTGTGGCATTTATTTTAGAACAAAATGTCGCAAAATCAGTAAAAAATATCGTGCTATACTCAGATAGGTTAATAATGTTACAAATAAAAACAAATCGTACAGACTTAAACATCATTCAGGTATATGCACCTACACAACAATATGACGATGAAGTTGTCGAAAGCTTTTATTCAGATCTAGACTATTTATTATCACTCACAGGAAGCCAAGATATAAACATTGTATTGGGGGATTTCAATGCCAAGGTTGGAAGAGGTAGTGAAGAAGATGTCGTTGGCAAGTTTGGTTTAGGAACGAGAAACGACCGTGGAGATAGAATGATTAGATTTTGTGTAGAAAAACAATTAGTAATATCCAACACTTTTTTTGACTTGCCTAAGCGACGACTTTACACCTGGAAATCTCCTATGGACACTTATGGAAGAATAGTAAGAAATCAAATTGATTATATCTGTATATCAAAAAGATATAGAAATGCTATCTTGTCCTCCAAAACATATCCAGGAGCGGATGTACCCTCCAACCACAACTTACTAGCAGCTAAAGTATTACTTAAATTTAAAAAGATTAAAAAACCCAAAATATCTCCTAGGATCAGCAAAGATAAACTTTCACATGCGGAAGTGAAAGAAATAGTAACCGATAAATTAGAAGATCAGTTTCAGATTTTGGGAAATAAAAATTCAGAAGAACAATTATGGGAGTCATGCAAAGAAACATTGGAAAAAGTCCAAGAAGACCATCTAATGGAAAATCAGCGTAGGAATAAGCAACAGTGGATGACAGAAGAGATATTGAATTTAATGGATGCAAGAAGAAAATATAAGAATGCTAATCTGACAGAATAGAAAAAGCTAAACAGTATGATTCGAAGAAAAATAAGATCAGCTAAATCAGAGTGGCATAAACAACAATGTAAAGAAATTGAGAACTACGAGCGTATCTATGACGCATTCAATATGCACAAAAAACTGAAAGAAGTTGCAGGACTGAATAAAAAATGTAATCCTCCACTAATCGAAGATAAAAACGGAAAAATTATAATCGATATCGAAGGTCAACTAATACGATGGACAGAATATATAAAGGAATTATTCGATGATGAAAGAAGCGAACTAGAAACGCTAAATGACATAAGCGGTCCTCCAATAACTAAGGAAGAAGTGCAATACGCTATAAAGAACGCAAAAAACGGGAAGGCGATCGGACCAGATGGGATTTACGTAGAAACACTAAAGCTTTTAGGTGTCGAGGGCATTAAGATACTTACGAAATTGTTCAACTTAATCTATGAAAGCGGAAAAATTCCTAAAGATTGGCTTAAATCCTCATTTGTTGTACTACCAAAAAAACACAGAGCCACAAAATGCAGCGACTATCGCACCATCAGCCTAATGAGTCATGTATTGAAAACGTTTCTTAGAATCATTCATCAAAGAACATATAGAAAAATTGAGGAAAGAATCTCAAGTACTCAATTCGGTTTTCGCTGTGGCCTTGGAACGCGTGATGCACTATTCGCAACCCAAGTTTTAATTCAAAGATGCAGAGATGTAAATCATGACGTTTTCATGTGCGCGATTGATTTTGAAAAGGCCTTTGATAAAGTTCGCCATGAAAAAATGCTACATATTCTCAAAACTACCGGTCTGGACGGTAGGGACATTAGAATAATCGCAAATTTGTATTGGGGCCAGGCTGCATGTATTAGGGTTGCGAATCAGTGCTCTGAAGAAGTAAAAATCAAGCGCGGAGTTCGACAAGGCTGTATATTGTCACCAATGTTGTTTAATCTTTACGCTGAAACAATCTTAAATGAAGTCTTCGAAAACGCAAAAGAGGGAATACTCATTAATGGTATGCTTATGAACAATATCAGATACGCAGATGACACCTTGTTGCTGACTGGATCAATTGAACATCTTCAAGCGTTATTGAATCGAATGGTGGCATTCTGCGCGATATATGGACTCAAACTCAACGCAAGAAAAACAAAGTTTATGGTTATTAGTAAACAGGCAGCCGTAAATAATAATAACTATAACGTAACAATCGGTAATGACTCAAGTGAACGAGTAAGTAATCTTGTATATCTGGGTACTCATATTAATGAAAGCTGGAACCCTAGTACAGAAATAAAAAGTAGAATTGCCAAAGCAAGAACAAGTTTTATGAAATTTAAGAAAATCCTGTGCAGTCATGATCTAAATTTGGAACTTCGCATAAGAATGGTCCGATGTTATATATTCCCAGTACTACTTTACGGGGTTGAAGCATGGACACTGACAGAATCGCTTTTAAAAAACCTAGAAGCATTTGAAATGTGGGTCTACCGCCGTATTCTGAAGATCAGTTGGGTAGAAAGAGTCACAAACGAAAGGGTTTTTGAGACAAGACAATGATTGTTAATATGCTGCGCAACATGAGAGCCAACGATCGACAAGCGGTCTCGGCACCTTAAGAAGAAGAAGGAAAAAGCATCGGCCATAACACCATAATATTATGAAGACCCAGACATTTCCTTCCTAATGAGCATGGTACCTGACATGAAAAAAATGAACGAAAACCAAAAAAGGCTTTTTAAAATTCACATGTTGTCAACCGCTGGCAATATTTTGGAAGAAAATATAAGTAGTTCCAGCACTTCGTGTAATAACGATGGATTATTAACAGAGCTGAGGACAGTAACTGAGCCCACAACTTCAACCCAACAACCTTTATTGGAGTTTTTGAACTTCCAGCGACCAGAGCGCTTTTAATATATCTTTTATGTTATTAATAATGAATTAATGAATATATGTTTTTGTAATTAATAATGAATATATCTTTTATGTTATGAATAATGATTATAAATATGAGTTAATAATAAAAATAATGACATACCTTACTGTTATTAATAAACGTTCTGCAGGTGATATTGCATGTATATAATTTGTATCCTTTTTCGAAATTATTGGACTAATTTTTGTCAGTAATAGCTCAAAAGTTTCTCTTCTCATTCTGTAGAAGGATTGAAATTTCGCCGGATACATATTTAGTTCTTTAAATATGTAAATTAAATCCACTATGCCCTTGCATCTCTTTCCAATAAGGGTGTACCCAAAACTGACGTTGCGGACGAGTTTTGTTCATATTTTTGACGTTTAAAAGCGTTAGCATAACTTCATCAGAGGACGACATTTTGAATTTAACTAATAGCCTTTTTAATGTCATGCTACTTTAGTGTGCGCTACCTGCCACGCCAGTGCCATGCCCATGCTATGTCACTGCCATGTTACATGTCACGCCAGTTTGGTGGGCGGTCTCCCTTATGTACATACTTAGTTTGGTTGATGTTTCATTGGAAGTTTCAAAAATTGTATAAAATATAAATATAATTCTCTTTATTTTTGTTTATGTACAATTATGTCGTAAAGTTAATAATAATTGAGACTTCAATAATTATGCTTCCTCTCCGCTTCCACTATTTCCCCCCTTAACTCGGAGAATATTGATCGCATAAAAAAATTGTGCAAAAGAAATTGTAGGAAATTGCATTTCCAACAATTTTAGTTCCCACCATTTTAGTCGAAAAGTTGAAAATGGCGGAAATATTAAGCAACAACAGTTCTCATTTAAAATCAATATGGCGGCTAATGCAACCGCGGAATTCAGTCGAGATTTTAAATTTACACTACTATTGATCTGCCCTAAAGGATAGAATTATTAAATTTGGGGCAGCTCGGAAACAAGATTCCATTCAATAATTATGCTCCCTCACCACTTTTTACTATTTTCCCATGTAACTCGGAAAATATCAACCGCATGAAAAAACTGTTAAAAAGAAATTGTAGGAAAGTATATTTTGAACAATTCTAGTTGAAAACGGCGTAGATATTGAACAAAACAAAAACAATTGCTATAAAATCAATCAGGTCTTACGCTCGCGCCATTTCCGCATACGTACTATCTTCAATATTAATTTAAGCAAAAAAATTAAACAAATCAAAATTGTGTAGAATTTAATTCTCTATTTTTCTGTAGGAACATTTTTGTCGTAAAACTAATAAACGAAATAATTCAATAACTATGCTCTAACTGTCAATATTTTCCGCCATAACTCGGAAAATATCGACCGCACGAAAAAATTCTAATACAAAATAGAAATTATAAAAAATCACATGTTCATCAATTTTGGTTCGTATACTATTTGTCGAAAAGTTGAAAATGCCGGAGATATTGAGCATAAACGGTTCTAGTTTCAAATCAAGATGGCGGCTAACGCAACCGCGCAATGCAGTCGAGATTTTAAATTTACACTACTATTGACCCTCCCTAAAGATTAGAAAAATAAAATTTGGGGCAGCTCCTAATGCAAGGTTAGGCCTGTTATTCGTCTAACCCGACTGGACTATTCGTCACGATTAGAAATTAACAAAAGCTAAATATTTCGTTACTTACAACTAAAATAGTATTAAGTTAGATTTTCTGAACATACATATCTTAACTAATTGATGGATTCGACCGTTACTTGATGGAAGTTCATTTTATCTAACAATAAAACACGAAAACGTTTGTTTTCTATACTTCCACAAAATTTATTATAACTAAGTGACTACAGCTGTTTCGGCGGAGTGCCTTTCTCAAGTGATATAGTTTACAATGTGTTTGCCTTTTTAAGTCTTCAACTGAAGAGGTTGAGGAGTGGGGAGCTGTTTGTCTCGAGTTGGTCATTCAGAATTATATCTGTATTTTTCAGTTTATTAATTTCCAAAGATTCTAAAAAAGATAGCTTAAGGCCTTTATTTTGAATATGTAGAATTTGAAACTCTTCATTGAAAGAATGATTATGATCTAGAAGGTGAAGTGCGTATGTAGAAGTGTCTGTTTTTCTATTGTTGAATGCCCTTTTGTGTTCTGCTATCCGTTTGTCAAAAGTTCTGCCAGTTTGACCGATGTACGTTTTCGGACAGTCACCACAAGTTAGTTTGTATACAGCAACTACAGAGTGGTGTGTACAAACTAACTTGTGGTGACTGTCCGAAAACGTACATCGGTCAAACTGGCAGAACTTTTGACAAACGGATAGCAGAACACAAAAGGGCATTCAACAATAGAAAAACAGACACTTCTACATACGCACTTCACCTTCTAGATCATAATCATTCTTTCAATGAAGAGTTTCAAATTCTACATATTCAAAATAAAGGCCTTAAGCTATCTTTTTTAGAATCTTTGGAAATTAATAAACTGAAAAATACAGATATAATTCTGAATGACCAACTCGAGACAAACAGCTCCCCACTCCTCAACCTCTTCAGTTGAAGACTTAAAAAGGCAAACACATTGTAAACTATATCACTTGAGAAAGGCACTCCGCCGAAACAGCTGTAGTCACTTAGTTATAATAAATTTTGTGGAAGTATAGAAAACAAACGTTTTCGTGTTTTATTGTTACATATCTTAACATTGAATTGCTAATTTTACAAAAGCAAGTTTTGCTTTTAATATTTTTTTTTATTATTATTAAACACAAGCTGTGTTTAGACTACTGAAATCTGGTCATCAGTTGACCAATTATCAGTTCTTCTTTAACTTATATTACTAAATGATACATAATCTAAGATCTTAACCCTATGGTGTCCTCTAATTTTTTTTAACAAGTATGAAATTTTAAAACTAAAACTACCACACAATACAACACTATGCTTTGCTTTTACACTAACACTTTACACTAACTCAAATGGTTTTCTTCGTTTGAGTCTTCTTTCTAGCCCAGTATTATCGAGGAGCTGGATGGCCTCGATGTTTACATGACTATGGAGCCGTTGTTCGTGACTACCTGCCATCTTCTTGATAACTTTGTCTACATCTTCCATCTCAAGATCCTTGTGGAGGTCGACATTTCGGATATACCAAGGAGCATCAACGATGTTCCGTAATACTTTATTCTGGAATCTCTGGATAATCTTAATATTACTTGAATTGGCACAGCCCCAGAGTTGGCAACCATACATCCATACTGGTCTAAGTATTTGTTTGTATAAAAGTATTTTGTTATATGTGGACAATGCAGAGTTTCTTCCCATCAGCCAATACATTTTTTTGTAACGGATACCTAATTCTTCCCTTTTCTTTTTAATGTGGACTTTCCAGCGAAGCCTTGCATCAAGTGTGATACCTAAATATTTTGCAGAAGATGCATATGGTATTTGGGCATCATTTATTCTAATTGGAATGTTTTCGATTTTTTTATTTGTAAAATTGACATGAATAGATTTAGATTCATTTAATTTGATTTTCCATTTTTTAGTCCAGTTGTGTATTTTATTGATTGCCAACTGTAATTTTTCTGCTGCTTCTTCGCTGGTATCACCTACTGCTAAGATAGCGGTGTCATCTGCAAATGTGGCTATAGTATCATTTTCCATTTCAGGTATATCGTATGTGTATAACAGGTAGAGAACAGGACCTAATACGCTTCCTTGAGGGACTCCTGCTCTGATTTCTTTTAGATCAGTGTACACGTCTTCTTGCTTAATTCTGAAATATCTGTCAGATATATTTGATTGTAAAATTTCTGAATATTGTTTAGGCATAAGAATTTTGAGTTTGTAGACTAAACCTTCATGCCAAACTTTGTCGAAGGTCTTAGCTACGTCTAAAAATATTGTAGAACAGACTTTCTTTTCTTCTAATGATTTCTCAATTATGTTAGTCATTCTGTGTACCTGATCAATCGTAGAATGTTTATTTCTGAAGCCAAATTGGTGGTTTGGAATCATTTTTTTCTCTTCTATTATTGGTTTTATTCTTTTTAGCAGAAGTTTCTCAAAAAGCTTCGACATCACTGGTAAAAGTGATAATGGTCTATATGAAGACACTTCATTTGGTGATTTTCCTGGTTTTGGTATCATTATAACCTCAGCTATTTTCCATAAATTTGGAACATATCTCAAACTAAATGCAGCATTGATGATGTTGGTCAATTTGACTATGGCTTTACGAGGCAGGTTTTTTAGTAATTCTCCAGTAATTAGATCATATCCTGGTGCCTTCTTAGGATTTATATTGTCTTTTATTTCATCAGCTACTTCCTTCGGGGATGTTGGTCTGATTCTCTCCTCTGTCTGATTAGGCTCTATCGATATTTGATCATTATTTTGGTCATCATGCGGTTTAAATGTATTTTCTAAATATGTGGCAAATCTCTCTGCCTTTTGCTCATTACTTCTAGCCCAGCTACCATCTTCTAGTTTAATGGGTGGAGAATGGGTTACTGGTCTTTTTAGCCTTTTTGTAGCATTCCATAGAGAGTACTCTGTGCTACTATTATCCGTCAACTCTCTCAGGTAATAACTGATTGACTCATTTTTTATATTTTGAATCTCTCTTTTTAAGTTTTTGACTAGCATTGTTTAAATTTGTTTTATCTTGGGGTGCTCTGGTTTGTTGCCACTTCCTTCTAAGTTTTCTTTTCTCTTTAATTAACTTTTTAATTTCTTTCGGATAGTTGTTTCCTTTGACGTTTGATCTTATAGTAGGAGTACTTTCCCATGCTGATTTTTGTATATTTTGTACAAGCAACTCAACTTCCTCATCTAGTTGTTAGGTTTTTTTTAATGGTACTGCTAGTTCAATTCTATCTTCAAGGATTGATCTAAAACTTTCCCAGTCTGTTAGTTTATTTGTTAGTATTGGGTTACAATCCTTTCTGATAATCGTGTCACTCACAGTGAGTATTATGGGTGAATGATCTGAATTCATATCCCAACCTTCATTAATATCTACATAGTTGGATGAAATATTTTTAATAAAGAAATCAATTAAGTCCGGTATTTTGTTTGTATCTGTTGGCCAATAAGTCGGTCTACCTGTTGATATTACTTCACATTTCTGTTCTTTTATGGCTGCCAGTAACTCTTTTCCTTTAGTTGTTGTTAATCTTGATCCCCATTGGGTGTGCTTTGCATTAAAGTCACCTCCAATAATATATCTTTTTCGCAAACTTTTCAAGTATTCTACATAATGTTATTTTTTAATGGAATGCCTAGGGGGGCTATAAATTGAGCTGACATTAACTTCGCAATTAGTTTTGAGTTTGACACATACCGTTTTAATAAAATTAAAAATAATATCAAAAATAAAACTATTGGGACCAATCTTCTGGTAATACATTCGTAATTTTTAAAATTTGCAAACCAACGAATTGTAGGAGCAAAGAAGGCCGAGGGAGATCTAAATAGTTGCATCTCACTTCCCGCCTGTCCAGCTGGTAAAAATCCAACGAAGATTAGTTCCCCATACTCAGAATAGAGGAGTAAAACTAATATAAATAAATAATTATTTCGTTGTAAAACGAAATAAGAGCCGCCTTACTTTTTCATACATATTTGTTTCTCTCTGAACAACCAAAATTCCTGACGCCAGCATCGATTCACAACAAAATAACCTGATGGTGTGAATGTCGAAGCGACAACTGCTAAATACAAGTGTAAGTTTTACTTTTAATAAAATTAAAAATAATATCAAAAATAAAACTATTTAAACCAATCTTCTGGTAACACCTGTGTGGCTTCTAAAATTTGCAAACCAACGAATTGCCGGAGCAAAGATGGCCGAGGGAGATCTAAATAGTTGCATCTCACTTCCCCGCCTGTCTAGCTGGTAAAAATTCCAACGAAGATGGGTCCCTCATAGTCAGAGTAGGAAGAAAACTAATATAAATAAATAATCATTTCGTTGTAAAACGAAACAGTCTTATTTTTGGTTAGTACAGAGAGCGCCAAAAGCACCCTGACCGGTTTCAATCCTTATTAGGATATCCTTTAATTTGTTTCTCTCGGAACAACTAAAATTCGGGGGGCCAGAATCGATTCAAAACAAAATAACCTGATGGTGTGGATGTCGTATCAACATCTGCTTGGGACCAATCTTCTGGTAACACCTTCGTGGTTTCTAAAATTTGCAAACCAACGAATTGCCGGAGCAAAGAAGGCCGAGCAAGATCTAAATAGTTGCATCTCACTTCCCGCCTGTCCAGCTGGTAAAATTCCAACGAAGATTAGTCCCCCATACTCAGAAGAGCAGTAAAACTAATATATCAGCAGCATCACCTCGTAGAGAAGCAGTCAAGGAAACAGCCTTTTCTTGTTCGGTCCAATGATTTTGAGGTCTCAATAGCTTCAAATTGTTTAAGTTATATGAACCGCCAAGACTTCCCATCAAATAGTGGCAATTCTTCTTTCACTACAGGATCTAAAACTACTGCATTAACTGGTGGTAGCCCTTTCGTATTGGTTATCATGCTCTCTAATTGTTAGATCTTCTGTTCTAACATTTCTACACTGCCATCTAAACTTTTCTATCGAATGTTCTAAATGTACTTCTTCAAATTTCTCGTTGTTCTGTCTACACATTTTGTCGAAGCTTTTAGCAACATGTTCGAATTTCTCGTCGTTTTGTTTGGCTGCTTGTTTAATAATTTGAGAAGTTTCATCTAAATTCTTTCTAGAAGTTTCTTCATTCCTTCTAGAAGTTTCTTTAATCATCGATAAGACTGCTTCTTCCGCTGACTGAAAGTGGAATGTCTTTGGGTCATCTCCATTCTTGTTGAAAACATCCTTCAGTAGTTCTTGAAGGATCTTCTTGGATTCACTGCTGTCTTCATCTCGTTCTTCTAGTTGCTCACGCAACTGTTTTCCGGAAAGTTCTATTAGCAGCATGGTGAGTAATGTTCGTTTAAAAGTCTTTCCGAATACCGAACGATTAACGCACTCCATTTATTCTCGACGAACAATTTTCACAAAACCAAAGTGAACTCAACGAGTCTCTCTGGAAAAGGCTCCGGTTAATTGAGATATCTACAGTTTTGATATTGCTTTGGCCAGATTTTTGAATATGAATTCTTGTCTTCCACGCCGTCATTATATGCTTTAAAAATATTATTTTCAAAACTTTAAATGCTTTTTTCTCGAAACTTTTTTAAGGCGGTGGACACTGTACATAATTCAAAACTACTCAACCGATCCACCTGAAATTTTGCGTAGATTTTCTTTAGACATTTCATGAGGTAACGCTGTAGAGATATTTGTATGCTTATTTTTTGTTTAACAATAAACGTTGTTAAACGTTTAACGTGTTAAACGTGAATGTTTACAAAAAAATTCGATTTTTTGATTTCTCAGTAATACCAACACCAACAACTCAAAAATCATTAAAAATAAAAAACCCGCCTTATCGCACTGAAGTCTTTTTGTAACTGAATTTGAATTATATTTATTAAAGTGACTAAAAATTACTATTTTTTCGATGTTCCGTTATAATGCTAGGTTTGACCGCAAAGTTTAATGGTTGTTATAAAAGAAATTGTAAAATAAAATAATGTTATACTTACTTTGCGATATGAGTTGCTTGATTAATCCTTCTCTCTTAGCCAGCTCTCTCCTAAGGTTCTCGGGTACCCCGTAATCAGGCACAGGCGAACGAGACAGTATCTGTGTTGAGAGCAATTCCACTTGCTCCCTCAGAGCTTTGTTTAACTCCTGATATCTAACACAATCAGACTGGAGGCGTGCCCTGGCAGCTCTTTCGAGTATTTCTCTTCTCTCACAAGACTGAACTAATTCTTCGTGTCCCTTGTGAACTTTTAAGATTTCGTGTTCCAACTATTTAAAACAAATCCAAAATAATTAACTACCTGCAAAATTTACTGAACAGTGTGGTATTACTATAATATAAGCAACAAACAGTAGTAATATCTCTATGAGTTTATTAAAGTTTAATCTCTAGTTAAATTAAATTGGACGCACAGTTAAAAGGAGAATGAATGGAAATTCTTGATTAGAGCTAGTTTAATTAATTTAATTAAACAACACTATTAATCTCCTAGTGAGTGATTTAGCATGTTTTGTGTTAGAGAAGGAATTTCGAAATTATTGCTTTACAACAGACTAATTTCTTAATACTGGTTTACTCGAGGAAGTAGGTATGAACAACAGTCGTTTCTAGTTTCAGAAAACCAAAGTAGCACGAAGGTAAATGAAAATATGTACAATTATTATATTATTCCGATGATATTGTTATTTCTAATAAAAGTGATGAGGAAACATAGGAAACATATAAATAAATTATATCGACATAAGAAATACGAAATATGCGTTTAATACTAATATGAAAACATCAAGTGATATATGTTTAACACCACATTCATGCGGCCGTTGGATTGAGAGTCAACACTATAAATACCTTAAAAGAAAAACAAGATTGAACTGAGTTCACACAAATGAAAGCATTACATTCTGAGGACAACTTAAATTTGTAACCTCTTAAAAAATTTACAATTATAGTACATAAATGTATTGACGATATACAGTGATGAGCACGCTTATAGCCGGTAAAATAACGCAAAAGATGGAAGACATAATACATTTTGAAATAAAAAGAGATGAAACTAGTAGAGGTGGAAATTATCGATATAAACGTATAAATTAACACTACATTACATAGTGTCCCACCTTTAGACGTCTGTAACAGTAATTTGTGACAGTAACTGTAATTTTATAAAATTCTCCTGTCACAGTGACAGTTGTCATACTCCTCGGATACGTCTAAAGGTGGAAAACTATGTAATGTACTGTTAATTTATACGTTTTATCGATAATTTCCACCTCTACTAGTGTTATCTCTTTTTTACTTCACAATGTATTATGTTTTCCATCTTTTGCGTTATTTTGCCGGTTATTAGCGCGCTCATCACTGTATAGATATAATCTGTTTAACCCATTTGCGCCCGTGATATTTTTGTTTTAAATAATATTAATTTAAATATATATTTTGCTTGTTATAATATGTAAATATAACCTGTAAATAGGTTTTTATGAAATTGACAAAAGAAATTTGACGTTAGAATATGTACTCATATGGGTACAACGGGATTTTGCTATTCCATTGACAGGTCTTTGTGAAATACTCCCCACTGTAAAAAGTTTTGTTTAGTTTTTCCATTAGTGGTCGTAATTAATACACTTTATCGTTTTGTTAAGTGTTTCATTATTGGCTTAATGGAAATATTTTTTTATATCATACCTGTTACGAGACATACAGTTCTTGACCAGTAGAATGCTTAGATCTTCACCTGCAGACCAATATAATTTTTCTCTTGGTAACGTGTGATATCCGGTAAATAGTAAAATCCTAAAAATATTTTGATTTCATTGTATGTATACCTAAAATTATGATCATTTTTTGTGCTGCATAACGTATGGTTTCATTGACCTGCCAACTCTAATTTTACTTTCTCTTGGCGAACTAAATATTCATCTTCACCAGTCATTGTAACATCAACTTCTCTATTTGTCCATTGTGGTTCCTGTAGCAGAGCCTTCAATTTTGTAGTATTTTCATTGCATTGCATTGCAATCTAGTACCTAACTAGTAAGTAAAGGAACATCATCCTCTGAATCGCTGTCGCTATCGAGACTATCTGAAAGAAAATATTTTTAGTGTTCCGGGTATATCTAACGGCAGTGTGTCAATCACATTGAATGTCATCGTCATCGATATTCTCTTCATCGATTTGATAGTCACCTTCAGGCAGTATTCTAAGACTGTCAATAACTTTGTCGTCATCATGCATGTCATCCAATGCCTGTTGCATATTTTTGTAACACTTTGTAGATTTTCCGTAAAATGTTCACGTACAAGTACTTGGCAAATCCATATTAAAGCTATCTAAATAATATCAATAATGTAACGTCGCCTTATTCCCAGTGTACTCGTTTGAGTACATAAACATTTACATGCCAAAAAACACGGCTTTTTTTAGAAAACTTTTAATAATACTTGTAAAATGTACTTACTTTACTAAAATAAATTCAACAGTTTTATCAAATCAATGCATAAACTGCACACAAGAAGAATAAAAATGTAATGCACTAACACGGGTGTAAATATATGTAACTAAAATTATTGGTTAGGTTTCAGGCAAACAAAAACAGTTATTTTCCCGGAAATTTATAATGGACACTCTCTGTTGCTTATTCTACCAAATGTCATTAAAAAAATATTTTATGCAATACAACAGACAAACAAAAATATTATGTTTTTTGGAGTGTACCCAAATAAGTACACTGGGAAAAACAAGGTTGTATAAAGTATATAGCCAAGTATTATGTTTATATGGGATTAGCCACAGTTTGGTTGTAATGAAAATTACATTATTTTATTTTATTTAATCAGTTAAACCCTTTTTTAACTTTTGGGTGTTGGGCTATTTACATACAATACCTACAATTCAATACATTTTAATAATAATTATAAAATACTTATTCTAAGAAAACAATTTTAATAATCATAAACTACTTATTTTAACACATTTTTCTGTCCATATATTTACTCTTACGGTGCCTCTTTAATACTTCTTTTCCATAATGTTCTATTTTGAGCTAATTGTTTGCACATATTCAATTGCAGTCCCCTCTTCTCTGCTCCCTGTCTGACTTGTTCTTCCCATCTTATTCTTGGACGGCCTACTTTGTTTTTACCTGACTTCATATACTTTTTTTATTCTTTTGCCGTTCATTCTATGAACGTGGCCTAGCCATCCTAGCTGTCTTTCCCTTATCTTTGAATGGAATTAATCAGATTCTTGATTATGAGTTCTTATTTTTATTTATTATTTTTACATAAGGCTTTAATGATTTGTATCATATCCGTTTCTATTCCATTTTTCTTCAAGCATTTCAATATATATTTCTTTTCCTATTATATCAAAAGCTTTTTGCAAATCAATAAAGCATATATCTATCTCTTTGCCTTTCATCAATAGTTTTTCTCCTATTTGTCTCAATATAAAAATCAGATCTTGGATACTCCTTCCTATTCTAAAGCTGTGTTGAGATTCTTCTAATTTTATTTCTAGTTTTCCCCTCAGCTTTTTTCAATTATTCTATTAAATATTTTGGCCTGAACGCTTGTCAGTGTAATACCCCTATAATTTTCACAATTTCGTGCGTCTCCTTTCTTAAACAGTGGTACTATTATATCTGTTTTCCAATCCGATGGTATTTCTTTTACTGTGATTATTTCATTTAGTAGTTCTCTGAATTTTTCTTTTGAATTTTCACTCATGCTGGAATGTAACATTCCAGCTGTGATTTCATCTGGGTCTGGAGATTTTCCCAATTTTAATTTGTCAATGGCTTCCGAATTTCCTCTCTATTTTCGATCATGTCTTCCTCTTTTTCTTGTTGATATTGTTTCCATTCTGTTAGCTCTTCGAAATATTGTTTCCATCTATGCATTATTTCCCTTTCTGTAGTTTCCTTCTTTATCTCTTATATTTCTTAATCTAGGTGATTTCTTTTGTCTTAGTTGTTTCAATGTACCATAGAACAATTTCTGGTTATTAAAATAGTATTCATTCATTTTGTATGTAGTTTTTAGATACTTTTTCCAAACCTTTTTCTTTTCTTTCACTTTGCGTTGTATTTCTGCTGTCCACCATTTACTTTTCTTAGAATATATGTTATCATAATATGGAAAACATATTATGATTTCTTTAAATTGCTTCCATTTATGTTCCATTCCTGTGTTAATTGCCTTAATTGTCTCGAATTGTATGGTTACCTTCTTCTGGTATTCCTCTTTAGTATCTATTTCTCTTAATCTGTAGCTTTTTATTTTTTCTTTAGTTATCTTCTGTGTTTTTTCTGCTGTGTTGTGTGTGTACCCTTAGCCCTTAGTTCCATTATAAGCAAGTAATGATCACTGTTTATTTCAGTCTCTCTTTTTACCTTCACGTCTTTTATCATCTTTAAGTCTTTTCTTTTTATTAGGAAATAGTCTATTATAGATTTTTCTTTTCTCGAGGGGATTTCTCTAGTATATTTGTGTATGTCTTTGTGATCAAACCCATTTGCTATACATAGGTCTATAATTCTGTTTCCATTATTTTTTTTATTCTTCTCCATATTCCCCTAGGTATCGTTCAATCACTTCATTGTCTCTTCCCACTCTACCATTTAGGTCCCCCATTAATATAATGTTTTTTCCTTCGTTATCCATTTCTGCTTGTAATATTTCGAAGAATTCATCTTTTTCTTTCTTTTTGCATTAACATTTGGCCCATATGCTACGATTATGCCGGTTATATTTGTATTTTCTATTTTTACTTCCACTACTAATAATCTTTCGTTTATATATCTTTCACTTATTATATTTTTTGTCTTTTCTGTTCTTACCATTAGGTTTAAACCTCCTGTACCCCATTCGTTTGGGTCCACTCTTGACCAATATAAGCAGTAATCATCATTTAGATCTACTATTCCTCTACTTTTCTTTTTTATTTCAGTTACTCCCAGGTAGTCTATATTTTGTAATTTCATCTCTTCAATTATTTCTTCTTCCTTACCGTTTATGACTCGCACGTTCCATGTAGCCATTTTTATGATTATCTTCCGTATTTATAATATATCTTAACGCTTTTGTTCCTCATATATATATATATATATATATATATATATATATATATATATATATATATATATGTATATATAGTTTGGTAATATTGACTGATACTATGTAGACTAGTTTTGTTTTGGGGTTGCAGTCACTTACTTTTTAGGGGCAGGATAAGTAAACCTCTTTGTTAGTATCGAGCTTTCGTAAAATTTATTTGCTTTTTCAAGATAAGCTAAAATAAGTACCTATAATATGTTAAATACAATAAAACTAAAGATAAAATATATTGTATAAAAAAGCATAAAAACTTTCAACTTGAGGTTATTCCATAATATGAACATTTTTACAAAATATAACGTATATAAATTTCTATTTTATATAATCCAAATAACAATGTTTCAATTTTTAAAAAAATATACGAGTAAAGATCTGATTTAATTTAGTTTCCAATTTGACTAATGCCAGAAAGGCACTTTAGGTAATGTCAAAAAAAATATCAATATCTGTTTTTCTTAAGTTGTTTAAAACTAGTATTAGATTTTTCAATGCTAGTATACTTTAAATTATAGTAGGTATAACTAGATATATGTATTTTGCCAATTATTGTTTTTTAACAAAAAATTAAAGTGGTGCCAAAATTTGAAAATTTAATTTATGAAATTTAGTCAAGGAATTTAATGTTTTTTGGATTAAAATATTATTTATCATAAGATAAAATGTAATTGTAGATGTTTTTTAGTTTATTTATATCAGTTTTTTATTTACACATTGATGTTTACTTATGCATACCATTTCTAGAAATTCTCTTTTTTTTATTTGGTTCTCAGGTTTTAATATCGTTGTTTCATTGAAATTAAATGAATGATTTTCATTTATTGCATGACATACTAATGCACATGTATTTTTGTTATTTCTTAGATCGCTTTTATGTGACGTTAGTCTACCTATTAGATTCCTAGATGTGTGTCCGCTGTATGACTTTTCATAATTTCCGCATGGTATCTTGTATACTACATTTGAGATTTCCAATAGGTGTTTTAGTTTTTGTATATAGTGATGCTGTTTTTATATTTTTAGTTGTAATTTTAACTTGTGAGTAGTTAGCACATACTTTAGTTAATTTGGGTGTTAATATTGGTATGTAAGGTAGTGATGTGTAAGTTAATTGGGATTGCAAAATTTGGTGATTTGGTTCTGTTGTTGTATTGATGTCAATCATTTTATTATTAGGATTGTTAAATAAAAATTTGTTTTTATTAGTTTAAGTGGGTAAGAATTCTCCAATAAAATGTCTTTGAGTTCCATAAATCCTTTATTGATATTGCTTGGGTGAGATAATTTGCTGATTCTGTTTTTGAGACCTAATAGTAAATTTATTTTCATATGAGGTGGATAGTTGATAAATCTGTTACTATCTATAGGTTTTCTATACCATTCAGTGCTTAATACATTTTGCGGATTTCGTTTGATTCTCATGTCGAGATATGGGATGCTGTTATCTATTTCTTCTTCATATGTGAATTTTAGATGTTTATTATGGTTGTCAAAAGTTTTTAAAGTTTCATTTATTTTATCTGCAGGTAAAGTAAGTATTAAATCCACGAAGAGTTTAATAAATGGAATATAAAAAGGCAACTTATTTAAAGAATCCCTGACTAAATTATCCAATACATAATTACATAATATGCATGATATGCTAGATCCCATGGGGGTGCCAAAGATTTGTTTGTAGCATGTATTATCAAAAATCAATACATTAGAATCAAAAATGAAATCCAAAATATCTAAGAAACTTTTATTGTTTATTTTGCAATTTATTTCTATCTCATGCCAGTGATGTTAATGCTGTTCTTAATAACATGTAGAGGTAGATTGGTAAATAAAGATATTACGTCAAAGCTTACCATAACGTAGTTGTTAGGTAATTGATAGTTATTGATATAATTACCTAGTTCAAAAGAATCCTGTATAGAGAAACCATCATCTAAATTATATGATTTTGTAAGAATATCATTCAAAAATTTTGCCAGTTTACTATTGAGTGAATTAATTATTAATGCTACAATTGTCTCATTGCTAAATTAGGTTTATGTATTTTTGGTAGTGCATAAAACCGTGGTGTGACTGAGTTATATATGGTGAGAGTTGAGGTTTCCTCTTTGGTGATCATTTTTTTATTTTTTAATTCAGTAACTATTTTGTTAGCTTTCTGTTGTAAGGTACTTGTTGGATTATTTTGTAGTTTTTTATAATATTTAGTGTCGTTTAAAAGCTCATAACTTTTTGTGTAGTAGTCATCTTTGTACATCGCAACAGTCGCATTTCCTTTATCACCTCTCACAATGTATATCTCAGGGTTTTCTTTGATGAATTTTTTACATTCATGATATAAACTATTTAAAAAATGATTATTATCTTTATCTTTATGTAAATAGTTAGTTATGATGTTAGCGCATTGAGCCCTGATTAAGTTTTTTCGTTTTCAGAAAATCTAGTTATAGTATTTTCGATATCCGCTAGTATATTAGAAATTTTGAAATCTTTAATAGTTGGTAATAAACAGAATTTTGTACCTAATGCCAGTATCTTTCTTACATTATAAGAAATTTCAATGTTAGCCAAATTTTTAAACCATTTTTCTTTAAAAGTAAGAGAGTTATAAGCGTTCATTTTCAGATTTTTAAATTTAAGTCTATTATTTTCTTTTATGTTATGAAATATTTTGTTGTAAGCTATTTTCTGCCTACGGAAAAATTCAGTTGTAATATGTCGTGGTAGTAAGTTTTGTAATTTACGTTCTGTCTGGAAACTTCTTTAATTACTTGAGAAACACTTTTAAATTTTTCGTTGCTCTGTCTACAAACTTCTTCAAGTTTTTCGATGTACTGTTTACAAGCTTCTTCAAGTTTCTCGTTGTTCTTTCTAGAAGTTTCATCGATCTTTTGAGAAATGGTTTCGAATTTCTCATTATTTATCTTAGACGTTTCATCGATCTTTTGAGAAACACTTTCGACAATTATTTTCGATAAGACTGCTTCTTCCAAGTGGAACGTCTCTGGGTCATCTCCATTCTTCTTGAGGACCTCCTCGATTCGTGCTTTCAGGACTTTCTTGGACCCACTGGCATCTAACTCGAGCTCTTCTAATTGTTCACGGAGCTGTTTCACGGAAAGTTCTTCTAGCAACATCTCCGGTCGGCACACACGTACTTTTCAAAATGTCTTTTAAAAGTCTTTCCGAATACCGAACAATTAATGCACTTTCATTTTTCCCAACGAATAAAGTTTAAAAGTCTTTAAAGTATTTCTAAGTTTTTTTTTAATTCACTTTTATTTATACCGCACTAAGTTTACCGAACACCGAACACCGGACACCAACTGTAGCGGTTTTTACTGTAATAACTTATAATTACAAAGAAACAAGCGGAATTGGGGAGATAGGAGATGGGATCTTGTTGCGGCAAAATAGTTAATGTTATATTTTTACTCCCATTATCAAAGTATTCGTTTAGACTTTCAGGGTTTGGAAGGGAAAATGATTGAGCTGTGTGAGTTTTAACAACGAAACTGTGGCTAATCCCATATAAACATAATACTTAATTTGAACATGCCACAGTTGAACAAGACAACAGTTTCAGAAATAAGTAAAAGGCCATCATTAATCAGTGTGCCAGTGCCAATATCATAAAGTTCACATTGAACGTTTAAGTAGAAGACAGTAATAGACTTACCCTTTGCGTCCGTTCGACTCTTTGATACAAGTTCTCTAACTCCTGCTTGAGAGCACTATTTTCCTTAATAAGAATTTCTACCATCTCAGCTGAAGGCCAGATCTCTTCTCCTTTAGATTCGTTCTCCTCTCTCCCCTTGGTAGGTGGCCTGGGTGCTGATACTCCTCTTCTAAACAAATTGTCATCACTTCTGAAACAATTATACAAATATATAAAATGCAATAAAAACCTATTTTAATTTAAAATAATTCATATTGATGTAAAATAAAAAAGGTTACTTTGATTAATTTAAGAGCGCCATATATAGAAATAGCAGAACTCTGCTATTGATATGCTAGAACTTTTTTTAAGATTATATTTAAATAAATTTAAGCAATTTTAATAAATATATATAGAAATGTGATAGAAGCCCCCTGACTATCCAGTCAGCAATTCCCAATAGCCGAGCCCAAAAAGAAGGCAGGAAGAAGCCGGCAAGATTCATTCATTTTTTATTCTAATAATTATAGTTGTAATTAGTATATTTTGTAATTGTATTTTTAATTTTGAAAATAAAATATTTTTTTTGAGAAGTTCAAGTGCTTGTGACATATTTGGCGCTGCGAACTTAGGATGAACTTCGTACAGAAACATAGAGTTTCCTGGTCAACTTTAGTTGTTTAACAAGGCCGATCGAAACTTGGAGAAGAGAGAAAATTATGCTGTGGAAATCAACGGTGATCATCCTTATGCAAGTTTTCCCTTTCTTTCCTAAATTTTTATAAGCACTGTTAACCATATTCTCAAAATAGTGTTGATAATTTGAATTTATTTGATAATTTAAATATTAGCAATAACTTAGTAACTCCTAATCCGAGAAATCCCAATTCTAAGAATAAAAAATCCGTATCTTTTAATAAAATTTCCAAAATGCCTGTTACAAATAGTGATATTGCGAGCCTTTGCTCGACTTTGCCAGAATTATCATCCAAAGAAGACAAACAACTTGTTAACATTCTTAGGTATACAAGAGCTTACAGAACCTCAGATATTTATTCTTAATATTCACATCGTATCTCGTATATAGGGACATCCGAGAAATTTTTTGAATTATTCTAATAAAACAGTCTGGATAGATATTCGTCCAGCTTTATTATCTAAATATGGAGATAGAAGGTCAGAAGACATTTTGGTAACCCAGTTATCGACAACAGTTCAAAAACCTAATGAGTCATATGATCAGTATCATCAAAGAATTTCTACTAATTTGAATTATTTACTTCAACATGTTACTTTAAATGATAATGCCGCTACTGTAAATTTTAAAACGCCTTATTTCAAGAACATTGCATTGAAAACTTTTTGTTCTGGTATAAATGAACCAAATAATGAATATTTATCCCATTTTGAAATAAATTCACTTGAAGCAGCACTTCAAAAGTGTATTGCGTATGATAACCATAAGAATCAGCAACAATATATGAGCTTTTTAAAATCCCAACAAAATAGAAAACCCTTGGTCAAGCAAAGACCACCTAATCAAAACCAATTTTCATACAACAATAATAGACACACAAATTTTCAACCTACACAGAAAATTTCAATTCTCGAGAGGATAATTATCAAAGAAATTTCCCAAGAAATGCCCCTCAATAAAATAATTACCAAAGAAATGTCCAGCATAGGCTGAACAAATATCGTAGTCCCCGAAATCAACAAAATTATGCCCCTCCTATGAGTGGTGTCCAAACTATTTCAACCAAAAATCATCATCCCATGACCGTTACCACTAATGGCCATAATTTCAATATTGCTTCTAATCAAATCGATAATTCCGAAATTAACATCGAAAACTATGATTCCGGAAACTATGATAACGAACAAGCCACGGAAGAATATTTCAACCCAAATTATCAGGATTTTTCCCTAGTACCTCTCAAAGAACAACTACCTCCTATATAAATTTAAATAATTTACAAAAATCTCCCCGTCTACCTTATGTTGTGATTCGTCTTAAAGTTCTTATAGATTCCAGGAGGATCCGATACTGTAATCTCACCAAAAGCTGCCAAATTTTTCAATCCATCCCACATATATGAAAAACCTTTCACATTAACTTATTTGAATCGTACAACAAAATTTTCCCAAAATATAAAAACCCCTTTATTATCTGAATACGGCATAAAAGACCCATTGACGCAAGAGTCGCAGATCGGAGCAAAGATTCATACTAAATTCTCTATACTAAACTCCATACTAAATTATAGAACTAAATCCTTGACCTTAACCAGTCATAGAATTATCATTCACTTTGAGACATTATATTACAAGATTCCTGGTAACGTCTTAGAAGGTGAAATCTTAGTACCGAGCGTAGAATTGCAAAATTCTTCATTGCCAGAATCCATACACACAGCAAAAAACGGTTTCATTCATAATTTAACGCTTCCTTATCCGATAAAGTTATTAAACCCCGTGCAGGTGAAGAAACTTGATGAGTATGATACTTCAACCGGTCCAACGAACTTCGTAGAGTCTAACATTCGCACAAAACATTTAAATGTTGAAGAAAAAGATAAAACAATAAAACTTTGCAGAAAATTTAGAGATATATTTTATGACGAGAAAAAGAGTTTATCTTTTAAGTCAGCTGTAAAACATGAAATTAAAACTCGCGACGACAATCCAATTTATGTTAAAGGATTTCGGCATGCTAAATCGATGCAACAAGAAATTAGTAAACAAGTAGAAAAATTATTAGATAATAAGATTATTCAACCCTCAATCTCGCCCTATTCGGCCCCGGTTTGGGTGGTCCACCAAAATAATCTTTTGCCTACGTTTGGAAGGGTATGTCATAATCCCACAGGTGTTTTCCTCACCAAAATCGAAGTGGTTATTTCAGGTAGTTTTTATTAAAAGGCATGCAAGGGAATTGTTTATCTACCTACTATAAAATTACAGTAGGTACCTATAATAACTAATTAATTAATTATAGTATTTTCTATTTAGTCAAAATTGGAATTTTTGACAAAATGGAATGTGTAATAGAAAGTAATCGCGATAAACCTTTACTAGTATTTGCAAATTTATTTTTTATAAAGTAAAAGTTTTAAAAAGTAAAGAAGTGTTCTGTAGGTGTAATAAAACAACTTGTAGTGCGAAATTATTTACTATTGGTGCAAATTTTACAATATCTAGAAGTAGCCTACAACATAATCATGAACCAGATCGTCAGAAGATAGATCGGAAAATTGTTTCTAACTTTTGTAAAAGTAAAACCGAAGAGAATATTACTGAAAAATCAGCAAAAATTATACGCCAAGAGCTTGCAGCTAATTTGCCTGAAACAAATCTACGATTGATGTCAGTTACATAAGAAAAAATATATTTATATAATTATCGACGAAAAATGATGCCTGGTCAACTTCCTTCCAATATTGATAAGGTTCAAGACTTTGTGAAGAAGTGTGCTTAAAAAACAACCAAGGGGGAAAATTTTCTCTTTATAAACTGTATCAAAAGTAAGATAATTGTGAAACAAATATAAGACTTTTAGCCACATTGAATTTTATATATTATATGGATGGCACATTTTCTTACTGCACCAGATATTATTTGCAATTATTCACTATTCATGGGCTAATTAAGGGCATTATATTTCTTTATTATACTGTTTACTGCCAAACAAAAAAAAAACAGAAACTTACAACAATCGTTTTATTTGTTAAAATCAGAAATTATTAAAGCTCTCAAAATTGAGTTTAATCCTAGTAAAATTTTTGTAGATTTTGAAAAAGCTATATACAGGGTGTCCAGAAACTCTACCGACAAATGAAGACAGGAGATTCTTCAGATAATTTTAAGACAATTTAGCTCAATTCACCTTGTCCGAAAATGCTTCCTAAGGGAGCTGGATCTCTTTGAAAATGGAGTATTGTAATTATATATATATATATATATATATATATATATATATATATATATATATATATATATATATATATATATATCAATCAAATGAAATAGAGAATGTGGAGAAATCCCCTTACGAATAATTCACACATCCACCATTTTGGGTTGGGATATATATATATATATATATATATATATATATATATATATATATATATATATATTATATATATATATATATATATATATATATATATATATATATATATATATATATATATAAATCAAACAGATGAAATAGAGAATGTGGAAAAATCCCCTTACGAACAATTCACACATCCACCATTTCGGGTTGGGAAAAATGTTTCGAATAGAATCAAAGATCCAAACACCAGTTCTTAGAAATGTGTTTCGCCCTCTTCAAACTCTCTGGGCTTATCAATAAAGATGAGAGGTTGAATATCTTTAGACACATTCCAATCAAAAAACAACATTCGAGACCTAGACATAGAAGGTGCGTAAATCTACGGCAAGTCCGACAATGACAGTCTCAAGTTTTAATTCCCTAATTACTTAAAGTAAGTAAAATCTATGTTTAAAAATATGAGATGTAGATCCTTGAAACACACTCAGTGATCAAAGGATCCAAGGTTAATGGTTTGACGACCACTCGTACGAAATCAAACAGATGAAATAGAGAATGTGGAAAAATCCCCTTACGAACAATTCACACATCCACCATTTCGGGTTGGGAAAAATTTTTCGAATAGAATCAAAGATCCAAACACCAGTTCTTAGAAATGTGTTTTGCCCTCTTCAACCTCTCTGGGCTTATCAATAAAGATGAGAGGTTGAATATCTTTAGACACATTCCAATCAAAAAACAACATTCGAGACCTAGACATAGAAGGTGCGTAAATCTACGGCAAGTCCGACAATGACAGTCTCAAGTTTTAATTCCCTAATTACTTAAAGTAAGTAAAATCTATGTTTAAAAATATGAGATGTAGATCCTTGAAACACACTCAGTGATCAAAGGATCTAACATTTCTAAGAACTGGTGTTTGGATCTTTGATTCTATTCGAAAAATTTTTCCCAACCCGAAATGGTGGATGTGTGAATTGTTCGTAAGGGGATTTTTCCACATTCTCTATTTCATCTGTTTGATTTCGTACGAGTGGTCGTCAAACCATTAACCTTGGATCCTTTGATCACTGAGTGTGTTTCAAGGATCTACATCTCATATTTTTAAACATAGATTTTACTTACTTTAAGTAATTAGGGAATTAAAACTTGAGACTGTCATTGTCGGACTTGCCGTAGATTTACGCACCTTCTATGTCTAGGTCTCGAATGTTGTTTTTTGATTGGAATGTGTCTAAAGATATTCAACCTCTCATCTTTATTGATAAGCCCAGAGAGGTTGAAGAGGGCGAAACACATTTCTAAGAACTGGTGTTTGGATCTTTGATTCTATTCGAAAAATTTTTCCCAACCCGAAATGGTGGATGTGTGAATTGTTCGTAAGGGGATTTTTCCACATTCTCTATTTCATCTGTTTGATTTCGTACGAGTGGTCGTCAAACCATTAACCTTGGATCCTTTGATCACTGAGTGTGTTTCAAGGATCTACATCTCATATTTTTAAACATAGATTTTACTTACTTTAAGTAATTAGGGAATTAAAACTTGAGACTGTCATTGTCGGACTTGCCGTAGATTTACGCACCTTCTATGTCTAGGTCTCGAATGTTGTTTTTTGATTGGAATGTGTCTAAAGATATTCAACCTCTCATCTTTATTGATAAGCCCAGAGAGGTTGAAGAGGGCGAAACACATTTCTAAGAACTGGTGTTTGGATCTTTGATTCTATTCGAAAAAAAAAAAATTTTTCCCAACCCGAAATGGTGGATGTGTGAATTGTTCGTAAGGGGATTTTTCCACATTCTCTATTTCATCTGTTTGATTTCGTACGAGTGGTCGTCAAACCATTAACCTTGGATCCTTTGATCACTGAGTGTGTTTCAAGGATCTACATCTCATATTTTTATATATATATATATATATATATATATATATATATATATATATATATATATATATATATATATATAGTGACTGTACACCCCGATATGGGGCTAAGTCGCGAAAGCTTTCTAGATCCTATTTCTTAGGAGGCTCAGTCCCTTTTGCTTATGTTATCTTCTTAACGATTTCTCTCCATTTTTTCCTGTCTCTAGTTCTTCCCCGCCATTCTCTGACTCCTGCGTTTTTAAGCCTTCAACTTCTTGAAGATTGTAATTAGTTTTTCTTAAATACCTCCAGAACGCTTTAATTTAGAAAAACGAAAATCGGTACTTATATTTATCTTCCAGAGATAAATCGATTCCATCCATTGCGAATTTCTAGTACCGATCATAGGCGTGCGTTTTGGACAGGGCAACGGTTATTTTATCACATAACTTTGTTGTCTGTAACTTTTAAGCATTTTTGGCACTGTATTATTAAATTGTGAGGTATTCTAGTACTAAAAGGTACTCTTGCTTTAAGTCAGTAGGACAAACGGATTTCTAGAAAAATCGATTTGAAAAATTTTCGTTTTTATAATTTGAAAAAAAATTAAAAAGATTTTCAAAAAACGGCGTATTTTACCAACTTATAGCAAGAGTAACTTTTAGTACCAGAATACCTCATAACTTAATAATCTAGAGTCAAAAATGCTTAAAAATTAGAGATAAAAAAGTTATGCGATAAAATAACTGCTGCCCGACCCAAAGCGGACGCCTATGACCGGTACTAGAAATTCGCAATGCGTGGAATCGATTTATTTCTGGAAGATAAATATGTGTTCCAATTTTCGTTTTCCTTAATAGAAGCGTTCTGGAGTTATTCAAGAAAAACTAATTACAAGACGCCACCTTCAAAGAGCTCTAGCTCTATTAGGAAGCATTTTCGGACTAGGTGATTTGGGTTAAATTCTCTTAAAATTATCTGAGGAACGTCCCGTCTTCGTTTGTCCTTAGAGGTTCTGGACACCCTGTATAATGCAATCATTCAAATATGTCCGAACACTGAAATACATGGTTGTACATTTCACCTACACCAAGCTTGTAGTATCATATGTGGTAGATATAGAAAAATTCAGTCTCTTAACATCAGAATATACGAATGATTCTGAAGTAGGCAAATAGCTCAAATATACTTTTGGCCTTACATATATAAAACCATAACACGTATCAGATTGTCTTGTGTTTGATTTAATGTCATGCAAACCCTAAAATGAAATTTTAGATAGATACGCTGAGTATTTAGTTGAAACATACAGACGAAGACGAAAATGCCATATTCTCCCCATATTTGTGGGCCGAGGCAAGTTCTTCTGTTATTCCTATTACGAATGCTTGCGAATCTTTTCATTCGCATTTCAATTTCTCGTTTTATAATACGCATCCATCCATATTATATTTCCCTAGAAAAAGTTAAAGAATATCAAGTAGATAAGTATGTTAAAATTTAAAATTTGCATATTGCAAAACCTATCAAAGATAAACAAGTAAAACTGAAATTGAAAAATGTAGAAAATTTAATAATACGGTATCAATCTAATCAAATGACTAGAATGGATTTTGTAAAGTGTGTCTCTTGTTGTAAGTAGTAAATATTAAATAATAATAATTTATACGTTTTACATATTTATTATCTATATTATAAACTATTATTATAATGTAAGGAAATTAATGTCTTGTATTCGGATTTCGGATGCTTTCATAATAAACATTCTTAAATTACTTACATCTATATTTTTATTTTATTATATACCTCAGTGAGTTGGTGAGGAAAATACCTACCAAATTAATACGAACCCTTAAATTTGGTGAGGAAAATACCTGTCGGATTAAATGGTCATAGATTATAGGAAACTTAATGAAAATACGATAGATGATAGGTATCCACTACCAAAAATAGATGAAATTTTATTCTAAAATTCTATTCAAAAAACCGCTTTTACTGTTCCGCATAATCACTTTCAATTTTTACGTGTTCCTTTTGGTTTAAAGAATAGTCCAGCAACATTCGAGAGGATAATGGATAATATTCTTCGACCTTTTATTCATAAATTTTGTTTTGTTTACATGGACGATGTTATTATTTTTTCCAAGTCGTTACAAGAACAATTAGTTCACATCTCTACTATTTTCGATACTTTTAGATTAGATAAGTCCGAAATTCTTACAAAAGAAATTGCTTTTCTAGGTCATATCGTGACGACCGAATGTATAAAACCTAATCCCATTAAAATTGAAGACATCCAAAATTATCCTTTGCCAAAAACCGTCAAACAAATAAAATCATTTCTTGGTTGGTTATTACAGAAGATTTATACCCAACTTTGCAAAGATTACTTCCCCATTTTCTAGATGCACCCGTAAAGGACCCATTGTTTATTTATTTAGCGTATGGCTTAAGTATATCACAGAATATATTTAGATTTATGCATTATACAATGCATCACAAACAGATGTCCAATTTTTTTTATATATTCGATTGACCCTTCGGTTGCCATTACAAAGTCTATAGGGTCGCCTGTGTATGCTCTGCGTGGGCAGTCCTGTACAATGTGACTGATCGTCTGTCTTGCAGCGCCGCAGTCACAAGAAGGCGAGGGGAGTTTACCCCATCTGTGGAGGGAGTCGGCGCATCTTCCACAGTTTGTTCGAATTCGATTAAGGGCTGCCCAAATCTTACGGGGACGTTCAAATTCGCCAGGTTTCCCTATGATGTCCGGTAGACTATGGTAATGCGGATCTGTCCTACTTTCCCAATCTTCTCTCCATCGGGTATTTAAGTCAAAGTTGGATTGCTGCAGCGCTTGAGCAGATTGTAGAGGGGGTAACCTGGATCGGAGACGGTTTCCAAGAATATCGGGGATGTCGTTGTGGACTAAAAGCTGGCGACTGTCCATTATTTTGTTATATTCTTTAACCAATGCATGTTCGCGGCGTAGGTTGGGTGGTGCTATATTACTAAGGGTAGGTAGCCACATTATAGGGGTGGGCTTAATTGTGCCTGTTATCATACGCATAGTACGGTTTAGTTGGGTGTCGACCAGGTGGGTATGCCTGCTATTTAGCCACACTGGAGCACAGTATTCTGCCACCGGATATATCAGGCCAAGAGCAGAGGATCTTAATGTTGATGCTGTGGACCCCCATGTAGCGCCGCAGGGTTTCTGTATTATATTGTTGCGTGTTTTCAATTTTGCTGCTGTTTTCGTCAGGTGTTCTCTGAATGTGAGCGTTCTGTCTAGAGTAACCCCAAGGTATTTCGGGTATTTATTGTGTTTTAACAGCTTGTTATTAAAATACACTCGTAATTCTCTGTTTGCCAACTTGTTGTTTAGATGAAAAGCTGATACTTCAGTTTTTGTAGTACTTGGCTGTAGTCTCCATTTCTTAAGGTATTCGCTGAGGATGGATAAGTCATTCGTGAGAGTGATTTCTGTAGTTTCTAAAGATTGGTGGCTTGTTGCAAGGGTCCAGTCGTCAGCATATCCAAACTTCCGAGATTCGGTTTCAGGCATGTCAGCAATATAGAGGCTGAAAAGTAAAGAGGCAAGGACAGAACCCTGTGGAAGACCATTGTTAAGTTTCATCTGTCTACTCGTCTCCTTTCCCATTATAACCTGGAGGCTCTGTTGGTCAGCATGTTGTCAATGAGGTTAATTATCTTTCTGCAGGGGATAATGCGGGCCAGTTTATATATTAATCCCTGTCTCCAAACAGTATCATATGCTGCTGTTAGATCTATAAATACTGTTGCTGTCTTTTGTTTCTTTTGAAAACTAGCTTCTATAAAAGTTGTTAATGACAGCACTTGGTCCGTACAGCTTCGATGAGGGCGGAAGCCAGCTTGTTCAATGGGGACAGTTTCTTATCCTGTGACTAATTCTGTTGAGGAGAAGCTTTTCTAATAGTTTATATACCATGCTGAGTAGAGCTATGGGGCGGTAGTTTTCTGGCTTATCGTTTGATTTGCCCGGTTTCGGAATTGCAATTATCTTTGTTCGCTTAAGTGAGAAAGGAATGTTACCTGACTGAAGTATATCATTAAAGAACATTGCAAGCCACTGTTTCGTGTATGCACCACTGTGTATCAAGAACTCTGGATGGATACCATCAAAGCCAGGTGCTTTACCTGATTTCATTTCTTTCAGCGCATGTGTGATTTCAGAAATAAGTATTCTTGCTGAATATTCGGAGTTCGTTCTGTTCATTTGTTTTAATGCCCTTAAGTCTCTTTTCACGTTGGTAGTATGTGTTCGATCTCGTGGAGCTCTGGATAGAGATACTATATGGGAGGCAACCTTGTTAGGAGACATTTTAGACTCTCTGGATTCCAGCTGGTTAGCTCCTCCAATTTTTCGCAACAAGGACCATGCCTGCCGGCTTGATTTTTTGAAGTCAAGGTTTTCGACAGTCTTTATCCATTTTTGGCGTCTAGCTGTATCGATGTTGTGTAAAAGCTCATCGGCTATTTCTCGGTCACCACTTTCGAGAAACTTCGTGTATAAGTCTTCACATGTTTCAGTCCATCCAGGCACATATTCTTTGCGATACCCCCTAGGGATGGTTTTCTTGGCAGTGCTTATTACTGCGCCCACAAACCTCTCATAATGTTTGCTGGTTGGAGGGACCCAGCTCAAGGTCCGGTCTAGTTGTTCAGAGAACTTCTTCCAGTTTGCTTTTCTAAGATTCCACCTGGGTCGAGGATATGCCAATCCAAATTATTTAGAATGTTTCACAAAATGCAAACAATTATTAACTAATGCCCCCGTCTTACAATATCCAGATTTAGAAAAACCCTTTGTATTGACTACAGACACTTCTAACATAGCAATTGGATCTGTATTGTCCCAAAATAATCACCTTATTGCATATTACTCTAGAACTTTAAATTATGCCGAACAAAACTATTCTACTATTGAGAAAGAACTATTAGCCATATTAGATTCTTGTAAACACTTCCGTATGTATTTATATAACCAAAAATTCACCATAGAAACAGACCACAATTCCCTGGTGTGGATTTATAATATTAAAGACCCCTCTTCTAGACTGACCCGTTGGAGACTTAAACTAGAAGATTACAATTTCGAAGTAAAGTATAAAAAAGGCAAAGAAAATCAAGTTGCTGATGCTATCAGCCGAATTCAAATAAATGCTCTAGTTCAGCTCTAGTTCAGAATGCGCTGAACCACCAGATCCCACTGACAATTTTGATATTGACGAATTTCTTGAAGAATTCGACAATCTACAAGAAAATAATAATACACAACATACATCTGTTGAAAACCCTATTACATGAATACCGATTTCATCTGAACCAATTAATTTATCTTCAAATCAGATCGTCTTTAAAACCGAATGCAAAAAATTCAAAATAAATTACCAAAAGATTTTCAACAAACACCGCTACAATATAACTCTTAAAAAAATTGGGAAACGGATATAGCAAATACGTTTCAAAACATTTTAAGACCAAATAAAAAATTTGCCATGTTTATTCCTCATGAATTTAGACCATTTATCTGTAATTACTTCAGAGAAAAATATAATCCGTAGTTAAAGCAACATTCTGTAATACATTACTTCAAGATATTGAAAAAGAAAATCAACAAATTGAGTGTGTGAAAAAATATCACATTGAAAATCATAATGGAATAATTGAGACCTACAAACATTTAAAACAAAAATTTTATTGGCCTTCGATGAAAACAACCATCTCAAATTTTATTAATAGTTGCGAAATCTGTTTAAAAAATAAATATGAATGTCATCCTTACAAACTTCCACAATTAGGACCGTTATTAGGTCAAAAACCCTTTGATATCCTACATATTGATCTATTTCACTGTAATAAAAACTTATACTTAACAATCGTAAATTCCTTTTCTAAATATGGTCAATGCTATAAGCTAACTAACAAAACTTCTATTTCAATACTAATTAAATTAAGACACTATTTTTCCCACCACAATTATCCAAAAAAGATTGTTTGTGATAATGGTACCGAATTCAATTCAGCAGTTGTTATTAAGGAATTTCTAGCCTTACATAAAATCGAAATCCATTTTACGACAGTAAACAATTCTTCCTCAAATTATCCAGTAGAACGTTTCCATTCTACTCTCATTGAAAAACTTAGGACCCTATAAGCCCAAAATCCAAACGATTCGCTAGACGATGTTTCCAGAGTGCCTGAAGACAGCCATCATTATTCCTCTTCATAAGGGTGGTGAAATATCTAATACCTGCAATTATAGACCTATTGCACTACTACCGGTACTCTCCAAAATTATTGAGAGACTCATAAAAGCCCGACTTATGTCCTTTCTAGTTGAAAACAACATTTTATCACAAAATCAGTTCGGCTTTTTAAATAATAAATGCACCACTGATGCCATGTTTTCTGTACTACATGAGGTTTATCAAGCACTGAACAAGAATCTTCACACTGCCACCGTTTTTTGTGACTACGCCAAAGCTTTTGATTGTGTGAATCACAACATTTTGATAAAAAAACTAAATTTCTACGGAATTCGAGGCATTTCTTTAGATTGGTTCCAATCTTACTTGGATGATAGGAAACAACTGGTTAGAGCAAATGATACAGACTCTAGTCTCAAAAACATTGTATGTGGGGTACCTCAAGGTTCAGTATTGGGTCCTCTACTTTTCCTTATCTTTATTAATGACATCACTAATTTAAAAATCGATGGAAAAATCTTTCTTTTTGCTGATGATACCAGTATCACTTGGAGCAACTCAAATATTGCAACTCTTCATGCTACTATAACTTCTGATCTACTTACAATAAAAACCTGGTCTGACTCAAATTTACTCTCGTTTAACGTACAAAACAGTAGCATTGTCTTATAAAGGAGCTCTTCAACCCTTACCTCTTAATAACAGCCAGATCAGTACCGTTGATTCTGTAAAATTTCTTGGTATTTTTTTAGACAGCAACCTTAAATGGTCCCTCCATATCGATTTGTTACGGAAGAAACTCTCTTCAGCTTGCTATGCTATGAGATCTGTTTCGAATGAACTCAATTTAGCATCTTCCAAAATGAGATATTTTTCTTTGTTCGAGTCACATCTTCGTTATGGTCTTCCTTTTTGGGGTTCTGGTACAGCTGCCCAATTCGATGTTATTTTCAAATTACTAAAAAGAGCAATAAGATATCTGTTTGGCCTCAGAAGAACAACACATTGCAGAAGTTACTTCAAAGATCACGGAATTTTAACCCTTCCATCTTTGTATATTTTAGAAACTGTTTGCTTAATTCGTAAACATCTACATGTCTTTCCACCAAGACCTAATCATGACTACTTCACGAGAAATTCTACGTTTGACGTCTATTTGCCGACCCCGTCCTCGGAGTTAGTAAAGAAATCGCAAAAAAAATGTACAACCATCTCCCCCTACAACTAAAATCTGCACCATCTTTCCCCAAATTCCGTAAACTGACAAAAGCCTACCTGTCTGAAAGACCATATTATTCAGTAGAAGATTTTTTTAGTCAATAACTAAGAAATTACAGTACCCTTTGCACAGGTAGTATTTTTATTGTTTTTTTATCTATATTTGGGTGTCATATGCAGCAGCTTAACTTTTTAACTTTTAAACCTTTTTTATTAATTATTAGGTAGACTATGCATTTGCAATTTATTTAAATTTTTGCAATTGATTATTTCTGTTTTAACTTCATTATTATTATTATTTAAATATATTGACGATTTATGTAATTTTAGTAAATTGGATTGTTACTGTTTTGTTTTTTTGACTATTTATAAGCTTTGTCGATAAAATTGTAAAATTTTTCATGGCAATAAAGCATATTTCTATTCTATTCTATTCTATGTTCTAACACATGCTATTCTCGTCTATAATCAATCAATACACAGTTCGACAAACTTTTCTCCCTTTTCAATTCTATACGGACCCTATGCTGAGGGCATTTCGATTTTGACCTCCCAGTATACGAAACATACAATCGAAGACACAAGCAAGCAAAGCAAGCAAGCAAGCAAGCAATTTGATTTAACCCGACCTGTGAGAGATGCCCACCCTATCGAAAAGTACATTCGGGTGTAACAATTCATTGGGGCGAGGTGTTTTAACCCGAGTAAAAACAGGGATCACCCCACCTCGTCCAATGCTCCAGGCCATCCCTTTCACCCCTATAGCACGCTGATGTGCGATAGGGGCACAACTATCGTAGCCAAATGCTCTTCACAATGGAATCCTGGGTAATAAGATTCCAATGGGGTTCCTAGTAAGATACAGGGTGTTCCATTTAAAATAAGTAAGTTATTAGAGCTTGAATTTGTTAATAGAACAATTTTGATTTTTTAATAAATAATTTTTAATAATTTGTTAATAAAATAATCTCATTTTGACCACCCTGTAAGAAATTTTGTTGTAATAAGCATCTGTTTAAGTATGCTAAATAGTCTATTATTAATATCCAAGAAAGAATTTGTTACTGCTTCTTAGATTCGTAGATATTAATTTTTTCTAAAACCTTACATTTTTATAAAAATCGAAATAAATCAAAACACCCTGTATTTAGGTATAGGGAACCCTTATGAAAGTATAGCTTATTTTTTAAGGTCAATTCAATAATGTCATCAGATATAGGGCATTCCATAAGAAAAAATATAACTTTGATATACCACTCTTTTTTGGAACACCCTGTATAATTCACATTACTTTTAGGTTGTAGTATTAACGGCCCTGTATATTTCTGTGAAGAAATTTTTTTAAAATATCAAGTGGTTTTCCGTACAGAGACCGAGGCGAATAAGATGAACCACCCTGTATATATATATATACAGGGTGAGGCAGATAAAAGTCCTATTAGAAATATCTCGAGAACTAAAGGAACCAGAATCATGAAAATTGGAATGAAGGGGTTTTGAAGAGTGATCTCTTTAATGAAAATATTTGCATCGATTTGCTACTTCCGGTTACACCGGAAGTGGCTTATAACTTCGTTTTTTTTAAATGGAACATCCTGTATACTTTTACCTTTTTGGATTCTTCTGGACGTCTTCTTTCTTAAAATATGAGGTTTTGTAATGTTATACAGGGTAGTTTAAAAGATAATTACGTTTTTTTTCTTAATTTCCTTGCAACATTCACACCCTGTAGAATTGTAGTAGTTTGACATCAAAAACTCTATGTATGTTCAAATGATTTTTAATATAGTCTACTATTGTTAAAAATTGTTAGTATAGCTAAATGTTGAATTGGACTATCCAGGGTTGGTCGAAACTCGGAAAGAGTATTTTCTGAGTTTTCTTAAATGGAACACCCTATATTTTATTATCGTAATGAAATGATATTTTATGCTACCTTTTTATTTCTTAAGCATTCCCTATACCTAACTGCTTTAATTTGTGAGTTATTGGTGATGCAAGCCAAACATTAATTTCAACAAAAAATACGTGAAATTTTATTAGGTTGGCCGTGAAAATATTTAATAACAAATAATTTTTCGGAAATAAATACATATTAATCTTGACTGCTCTTTAAAATTGCCAATAATGGTTGAGCTATCAAAATACCTACGTAGTTAACATTCTTGGCGCGATTAACAATTAAGCACAAATTAAAGCATTTTGGTATAGGCAATGCTTAAGAAATAAAAAAGTACCATAAAATGTCTTTTCATTGCAATACTAAAATACAGGGTGTTCCATTTAAGAATATTCAGAAAATCCTCATTCCGAGTTTCCACTAACCCTGTATATTAAAATTTAACATTTAGCTATACTAATAATTTTTAATAATAATAGACTATATTAAAAATCATTTTAACATAAATAGAGTACAGTCAAAACCGTTTATAACGAACTTCAGGGGACTGGTGGTTTTTGTACGTTGTCGCCAGTGTTCTCTGTAAGCGGTTCTATCTATTATAACGAACAGGTTGCTATAAACGATATTACACTGGTAGCAACAGTCAGTTCGTTGTAACTTTATGATGCAAAAATGTGTAACAATCTATACTGTTATATGTTATAACATATTACACATATGTTAATATGTTATTAACATATGTTTTATTTTAACATATAATATGTACGTAATACATATAATAATATGAAGATATTGGAATTAGTACAGGTAGTCAATAAACAATACTCATAATATAGGTTCTCGAAATCGTTGTATTATAAAAGTATGGGCATACATAGGTACACTATTTATTTTTAAAAAGACCAAATAATGTCAATTACACCATTGGGCCTCTTGCGCCAAATGGTGTAATAATGTAAACAAAATCTTGTGATAATGGACTAGCCTAGGAAGTCTAGTGTCTAAAGGACAATACCTCAATCAACGAAAGGACTTACAAGTGAACCCTGGCCGGATGTACCATCATAACCATAAATTAATAAAACCTTCCTTTTCATTTCGTGGTAATATCGGTACCTCGGAGAAGTACAATACAATGCCCATTTTCGTAACTTTACAGGAAAGCAATTTTAAACTTTTTTCAACAGAAAGTGTTATTGCTAAAGTTATTTATTGGGATATGGAAACAATATTATATTATGACATTGTCTAATCTATTGTCATTTAAATCATGCATTTGTTATCATTGTTTATTACATAATGTGTAAAAAGGTCATAATTGAAAAAAATGGATGTTGTATCTCTCCGAGGTACAGATATGTATGCTGTAACCAATATTTCAACTGCGAATGTTCCAAGAAATATGTTTGCTTTAACCGATTTGTTCGTTATAAGCAATGTAAATGCTTTTTTTATATGTCATTTCACGGGACCTACTATTTTGTTTGTTATATCCGATTGTACGTTATAGCCTTTGTCGTTGTAAACGATTTTGACTGTATTTGATATCCAAGTACTACAATTCTACAGGGTGTGAAAGTTGCTACGAAATTAATAAAAAAACGTCATTAGCTTTTAAACTACCCTGTATAACATTACAAAACCGCATATTTTAAAAAAGAAGGCATCGAGTAGAATCTAAAAATGTAAAAATATACAGGGTGTCCCATTTAAAAAAACGAAGTTTTAAGCCACTTCCGGTATAACCGGAAGTGGCAAATTGATGAAAATATTTTCATTAAATAGATCACCCTTAAAAACCCCTTCATTCCAATTTTCATGATTCTGTTGCCTTTAGTTCTCTAAATATTTCTAATAGGCCAGTTATCTGCCTCACCCTATATATATATATATATATATATATAAATATATATATATATATATATATATAAATATATATATATATATATATATATATATATATATATATATATATATATATATATATAGGGTGAGGCAGATAACTGGCCTATTAGAAATATTTAGAGAACTAAAGGCAACAGAATCATGAAAATTGGAATGAAGGGGTTTTTAAGGGTGATCTATTTAATGAAAATATTTTCATCAATTTGCCACTTCCGGTTATACCGGAAGTGGCTTAAAACTTCGTTTTTTTAAATGGGACACCCTGTATATTTTTACATTTTTAGATTCTACTCGATGCCTTCTTTTTTAAAATATGCGGTTTTGTAATGTTATACAGGGTAGTTTAAAAGCTAATGACGTTTTTTTATTAATTTCGTAGCAACTTTCACACCCTGTAGAATTGTAGTACTTGGATATCAAATACAGTCAAAATCGTTTACAACGACAAAGGCTATAACGTACAATCGGATATAACAAACAAAATAGTAGGTCCCGTGAAATGACATATAAAAAAAGCATTTACATTGCTTATAACGAACAAATCGGTTAAAGCAAACATATTTCTTGGAACATTCGCAGTTGAAATATTGGTTACAGCATACATATCTGTACCTCGGAGAGATACAACATCCATTTTTTTCAATTATGACCTTTTTACACATTATGTAATAAACAATGATAACAAATGCATGATTTAAATGACAATAGATTAGACAATGTCATAATATAATATTGTTTCCATATCCCAATAAATAACTTTAGCAATAACACTTTCTGTTGAAAAAAGTTTAAAATTGCTTTCCTGTAAAGTTACGAAAATGGGCATTGTATTGTACTTCTCCGAGGTACCGATATTACCACGAAATGAAAAGGAAGGTTTTATTAATTTATGGTTATGATGGTACATCCGGCCAGGGTTCACTTGTAAGTCCTTTCGTTGATTGAGGTATTGTCCTTTAGACACTAGACTTCCTAGGCTAGTCCATTATCACAAGATTTTGTTTACATTATTACACCATTTGGCGCAAGAGGCCCAATGGTGTAATTGACATTATTTGGTCTTTTTAAAAATAAATAGTGTACCTATGTATGCCCATACTTTTATAATACAACGATTTCGAGAACCTATATTATGAGTATTGTTTATTGACTACCTGTACTAATTCCAATATCTTCATATTATTATATGTATTACGTACATATTATATGTTAAAATAAAACATATGTTAATAACATATTAACATATGTGTAATATGTTATAACATATAACAGTATAGATTGTTACACATTTTTGCATCATAAAGTTACAACGAACTGACTGTTGCTACCAGTGTAATATCGTTTATAGCAACCTGTTCGTTATAATAGATAGAACCGCTTACAGAGAACACTGGCGACAACGTACAAAAACCACCAGTCCCCTGAAGTTCGTTATAAACGGTTTTGACTGTACTCTATTTATGTTAAAATGATTTTTAATATAGTCTATTATTATTAAAAATTATTAGTATAGCTAAATGTTAAATTTTAATATACAGGGTTAGTGGAAACTCGGAATGAGGATTTTCTGAATATTCTTAAATGGAACACCCTGTATTTTAGTATTGCAATGAAAAGACATTTTATGGTACTTTTTTATTTCTTAAGCATTGCCTATACCAAAATGCTTTAATTTGTGCTTAATTGTTAATCGCGCCAAGAATGTTAACTACGTAGGTATTTTGATAGCTCAACCATTATTGGCAATTTTAAAGAGCAGTCAAGATTAATATGTATTTATTTCCGAAAAATTATTTGTTATTAAATATTTTCACGGCCAACCTAATAAAATTTCACGTATTTTTTGTTGAAATTAATGTTTGGCTTGCATCACCAATAACTCACAAATTAAAGCAGTTAGGTATAGGGAATGCTTAAGAAATAAAAAGGTAGCATAAAATATCATTTCATTACGATAATAAAATATAGGGTGTTCCATTTAAGAAAACTCAGAAAATACTCTTTCCGAGTTTCGACCAACCCTGGATAGTCCAATTCAACATTTAGCTATACTAACAATTTTTAACAATAGTAGACTATATTAAAAATCATTTGAACATACATAGAGTTTTTGATGTCAAACTACTACAATTCTACAGGGTGTGAATGTTGCAAGGAAATTAAGAAAAAAAACGTAATTATCTTTTAAACTACCCTGTATAACATTACAAAACCTCATATTTTAAGAAAGAAGACGTCCAGAAGAATCCAAAAAGGTAAAAGTATACAGGATGTTCCATTTAAAAAAAACGAAGTTATAAGCCACTTCCGGTGTAACCGGAAGTAGCAAATCGATGCAAATATTTTCATTAAAGAGATCACTCTTCAAAACCCCTTCATTCCAATTTTCATGATTCTGGTTCCTTTAGTTCTCGAGATATTTCTAATAGGACTTTTATCTGCCTCACCCTGTATATATATATATACAGGGTGGTTCATCTTATTCGCCTCGGTCTCTGTACGGAAAACCACTTGATATTTTAAAAAAATTTCTTCACAGAAATATACAGGGCCGTTAATACTACAACCTAAAAGTAATGTGAATTATACAGGGTGTTCCAAAAAAGAGTGGTATATCAAAGTTATATTTTTTCTTATGGAATGCCCTATATCTGATGACATTATTGAATTGACCTTAAAAAATAAGCTATACTTTCATAAGGGTTCCCTATACCTAAATACAGGGTGTTTTGATTTATTTCGATTTTTATAAAAATGTAAGGTTTTAGAAAAAATTAATATCTACGAATCTAAGAAGCAGTAACAAATTCTTTCTTGGATATTAATAATAGACTATTTAGCATACTTAAACAGATGCTTATTACAACAAAATTTCTTACAGGGTGGTCAAAATGAGATTATTTTATTAACAAATTATTAAAAATTATTTATTAAAAAATCAAAATTGTTCTATTAACAAATTCAAGCTCTAATAACTTACTTATTTTAAATGGAACACCCTGTATCTTACTAGGAACCCCATTGGAATCTTATTACCCAGGATTCCATTGTGAAGAGCATTTGGCTACGATAGTTGTGCCCCTATCGCACATCAGCGTGCTATAGGGGTGAAAGGGATGGCCTGGAGCATTGGACGAGGTGGGGGTGATCCCTGTTTTTACTCGGGTTAAAACACCTCGCCCCAATGAATTGTTACACCCGAATGTACTTTTCGATAGGGTGGGCATCTCTCACAGGTCGGGTTAAATCAAATTGCTTGCTTGCTTGCTTGCTTTGCTTGCTTGTGTCTTCGATTGTATGTTCGTATACTGGGGAGGTCAAAATCGAAATGCCCTCAGCATAGGGTCCGTATAGAATTGAAAAGGGAGAAAAGTTTGTCGAACTGTGTATTGATTGATTATAGACGAGAATAGCATGTGTTAGAACATAGAATAGAATAGAATAGAAATATGCTTTATTGCCATGAAAAATTTTACAATTTTATCGACAAAGCTTATAAATAGTCAAAAAAACAAAACAGTAACAATCCAATTTACTAAAATTACATAAATCGTCAATATATTTAAATAATAATAATAATGAAGTTAAAACAGAAATAATCAATTGCAAAAATTTAAATAAATTGCAAATGCATAGTCTACCTAATAATTAATAAAAAAGGTTTAAAAGTTAAAAAGTTAAGCTGCTGCATATGACACCCAAATATAGATAAAAAAACAATAAAAATACTACCTGTGCAAAGGGTACTGTAATTTCTTAGTTATTGACTAAAAAAATCTTCTACTGAATAATATGGTCTTTCAGACAGGTAGGCTTTTGTCAGTTTACGGAATTTGGGGAAAGATGGTGCAGATTTTAGTTGTAGGGGGAGATGGTTGTACATTTTTTTTGCGATTTCTTTACTAACTCCGAGGACGGGGTCGGCAAATAGACGTCAAACGTAGAATTTCTCGTGAAGTAGTCATGATTAGGTCTTGGTGGAAAGACATGTAGATGTTTACGAATTAAGCAAACAGTTTCTAAAATATACAAAGATGGAAGGGTTAAAATTCCGTGATCTTTGAAGTAACTTCTGCAATGTGTTGTTCTTCTGAGGCCAAACAGATATCTTATTGCTCTTTTTAGTAATTTGAAAATAACATCGAATTGGGCAGCTGTACCAGAACCCCAAAAAGGAAGACCATAACGAAGATGTGACTCGAACAAAGAAAAATATCTCATTTTGGAAGATGCTAAATTGAGTTCATTCGAAACAGATCTCATAGCATAGCAAGCTGAAGAGAGTTTCTTCCGTAACAAATCGATATGGAGGGACCATTTAAGGTTGCTGTCTAAAAAAATACCAAGAAATTTTACAGAATCAACGGTACTGATCTGGCTGTTATTAAGAGGTAAGGGTTGAAGAGCTCCTTTATAAGACAATGCTACTGTTTTGTACGTTAAACGAGAGTAAATTTGAGTCAGACCAGGTTTTTATTGTAAGTAGATCAGAAGTTATAGTAGCATGAAGAGTTGCAATATTTGAGTTGCTCCAAGTGATACTGGTATCATCAGCAAAAAGAAAGATTTTTCCATCGATTTTTAAATTAGTGATGTCATTAATAAAGATAAGGAAAAGTAGAGGACCCAATACTGAACCTTGAGGTACCCCACATACAATGTTTTTGAGACTAGAGTCTGTATCATTTGCTCTAACCAGTTGTTTCCTATCATCCAAGTAAGATTGGAACCAATCTAAAGAAATGCCTCGAATTCCGTAGAAATTTAGTTTTTTTATCAAAATGTTGTGATTCACACAATCAAAAGCTTTGGCGTAGTCACAAAAAACGGTGGCAGTGTGAAGATTCTTGTTCAGTGCTTGATAAACCTCATGTAGTACAGAAAACATGGCATCAGTGGTGCATTTATTATTTAAAAAGCCGAACTGATTTTGTGATAAAATGTTGTTTTCAACTAGAAAGGACATAAGTCGGGCTTTTATGAGTCATGCTTTTTTTATATGTCATTTCACGGGACCTACTATTTTGTTTGTTATATCCGATTGTACGTTATAGCCTTTGTCGTTGTAAACGATTTTGACTGTATTTGATATCCAAGTACTACAATTCTACAGGGTGTGAAAGTTGCTACGAAATTAATAAAAAAACGTCATTAGCTTTTAAACTACCCTGTATAACATTACAAAACCGCATATTTTAAAAAAGAAGGCATCGAGTAGAATCTAAAAATGTAAAAATATACAGGGTGTCCCATTTAAAAAAACGAAGTTTTAAGCCACTTCCGGTATAACCGGAAGTGGCAAATTGATGAAAATATTTTCATTAAATAGATCACCCTTAAAAACCCCTTCATTCCAATTTTCATGATTCTGTTGCCTTTAGTTCTCTAAATATTTCTAATAGGCCAGTTATCTGCCTCACCCTATATATATATATATATATATATATATATATATATATATATATATATATATATATATATATATATATATATATATATATATATATATATATGCATGCAGGGCTTCGGCAAAAGCTTTGCCAATGCTAGATTTTACATACCAAATAAATGGTGTAAGATCACATCGTTAAATCCTCCGTATATCAATGGGTACCAATAGAATAGACTAGTTTCGCGATGCCTCGCTCGTCAGTATTCGGCTAGGTACGAATTGATACACCGACGGTTCAACGATGTGTCTTAATATTTCGCACCTCAGGTGCCGAGCTACAAAAGTGCCATCTACTCTGATGACCAAGAAGTAGAAACACGATTCGAAAAGAGAAGTTTTCCACAATCTTTTGAGCTGTATTAAAAGTTGCCTGCAAGCAGGGCTTCGGCAAAAGCTTTGCCAATGCTAGATTTTACATACCAAATAAATGGTGTAAGATCACATCGTTAAATCCTCCGTATATCAATGGGTACCAATAGAATAGACTAGTTTCGCGATGCCTCGCTCGTCAGTATTCGGCTAGGTACGAATTGATACACCGACGGTTCAACGATGTGTCTTAATATTTCGCACCTCAGGTGCCGAGCTACAAAAGTGCCATCTACTCTGATGACCAAGAAGTAGAAACACGATTCGAAAAGAGAAGTTTTCCACAATCTTTTGAGCTGTATTAAAAGTTGCCTGCAAGCAGGGCTTCGGCAAAAGCTTTGCCAATGCTAGATTTTACATACCAAATAAATGGTGTAAGATCACATCGTTAAATCCTCCGTATATCAATGGGTACCAATAGAATAGACTAGTTTCGCGATGCCTCGCTAGTCAGTATTCGGCTAGGTACGAATTGATACACCGACGGTTCAACGATGTGTCTTAATATTTCGCACCTCAGGTGCCGAGCTACAAAAGTGCCATCTACTCTGATGACCAAGAAGTAGAAACACGACTCGAAAAGAGAAGTTTTCCACAATCTTTTGAGCTGTATTAAAAGTTGCCTGCAAAAATCTAAAGAGCTAAAATCTAGCATTGGCAAAGCTTTTGCCGAAGCCCTGCATGCATGCAACTTTTAATACAGCTCAAAAGATTGTGGAAAACTTCTCTTTTCGAGTCGTGTTTCTACTTCTTGGTCATCAGAGTAGATGGCACTTTTGTAGCTCGGCACCTGAGGTGCGAAATATTAAGACACATCGTTGAACCGTCGGTGTATCAATTCGTACCTAGCCGAATACTGACGAGCGAGGCATCGCGAAACTAGTCTATTCTATTGGTACCCATTGATATACGGAGGATTTAACGATGTGATCTTACACCATTTATTTGGTATGTAAAATCTAGCATTGGCAAAGCTTTTGCCGAAGCCCTGCATACAGGCAACTTTTAATACAGCTCAAAAGATTGTGGAAAACTTCTCTTTTCGAGTCGTGTTTCTACTTCTTGGTCATCAGAGTAGATGGCACTTTTGTAGCTCGGCACCTGAGGTGCGAAATATTAAGACACATCGTTGAACCGTCGGTGTATCAATTCGTACCTAGCCGAATACTGACGAGCGAGGCATCGCGAAACTAGTCTATTCTATTGGTACCCATTGATATACGGAGGATTTAACGATGTGATCTTACACCATTTATTTGGTATGCAAAATCTAGCATTGGCAAAGCTTTTGCCGAAGCCCTGCATGCAGGCAACTTTTAATACAGCTCAAAAGATTGTGGAAAACTTCTCTTTTCGAGTCGTGTTTCTACTTCTTGGTCATCAGAGTACATGGCACTTTTGTAGCTCGGCACCTGAGGTGCGAAATATTAAGACACATCGTTGCACCGTCGGTGTATCAATTCGTACCTAGCCGAATACTGACGAGCGAGGCATCGCGAAACTAGTCTATTCTATTGGTACCCATTGATATACGGAGGATTTAACGATGTGATCTTACACCATTTATTTAGTATGTAATATATATATATATATATATATATATATATATATATATATATATATATATATATATATATATATATATATATATACATACCAAATAAATGGTGTAAGATCACATCGTTAAATCGTTATATATATATATATATATATATATATATATATATATATTTAGATCCTACTATTCTTAAGGACTCAATCCATAACGCACCCGTACAGCCTCTCCTATTTAGAGGTGTATATAATATTTTAATAATCGAATATATTGAATCTAGTGACAAAACATTCTTAATGCCCAAATTTCTATTTTGATAAGATGAAAATTAATATATACTTGTCTTTTTGGTTCCGTTATCATTATAAACTCATTACGATTTCTTACTTTTGCAGCCTCATGAGTATAATTTTAAACAGTATTGTGGTGTTGCGGCCTCATATACACAACATTATAGACTCAAACAGTGTTGTCAATTCGCTCACTGCGTATTTAGATAATTTGGGGTTTCCCCTTTGTGATTTCAACGAAGTTATTTCCTATTTCGCGATTGTTTAAGTAATGGGATACATGAAATCGGAACATATGGTTTTAAAATCGACAAAAGTATAATAATTTAATAGTCTGTATTTTTAAACAAACGCTTATAACTTTACTGGTAAAATATTTTAATGACTTCTAAAAATAATCTGAACACGATAATATGTATTGAAAGAAATATAATAATTTTGGTTGGGTCAATGTAATACTTTTTTAATATTTCACGTTGTTCATTCGTTTAATTTCTCAACGATAATACATAAATATATAGAATCTAACTTTATATTAGATAATTAGGTAATATAGAACATAATTAGATTCGTAGTTAATATACACCTAGAAAGCAAATTTCTTGAATTTTTATTAAACTTATTTTTTATACAGGGTGTCCCAAAAAGATTGGTCATAAATTATACCACAGATTCTGGGGTCAAAAATAGGTTGATTGAACCTCACTTACCTATATAAATAAAGCACACAAAAAAAGTTACAGCCCTTTGAAGTTACAAAATGAAAATAAATTTTTTTTCATATATCGAAAACTCTTAGAGATTTTTCATTGAAAATGGGCATGTGGCATTCTTATGGCAGCAGCATCTTAAATAAAAAATATAGTAAAATTTGTGTACCCCATAAAAATTTTATGGGGGGTTTGTTCCCGTAAACCCCCCAAACTTTTGTGTACGTTCCAATTATTAGTGTGGCACCATTAGTTAAACACACTGTTTTTAAAAAATTTTTGCCTCTTAAGACTTTTTTGATAATCCAGTGTTTATCGAGATATTTTGAATATTTATCGAATCCACCACATATTTGTATATGGCTAAGTACGATTATAGAGACCTGTTAATAATCTGAAAATTTGTTAATAACCTATTTATAATTTACATTTTTAGGTATATTTTAAAAAAAGAAGCCACATCTCGATAAAAGGTGACTTATCAAAAAAAGACTAAGGGCAAAAACACTGTGTAAATATTACATAATGTAATATGTTAAAATGTTATGACTACAAGTCGATGTTAATGGATAAAGTAATAGCTAGTATCTTCGAGCAGGGAACCATGGCACCCTTTTAGCATGTGTTCCACTTTATCCATTAACATCGACTTGTAGTCATAACATTTTAACATATTACATTATGTAAACCATATATGATGATGTTAACACTATTTACGGTGTGCTAGTTTCAAAATACTCGACAGGATGCACTGAAGATGTTCTGTTTAGAACGAAAACGTTCTGCAATCGATGACATTTTATAGTTTTTAAATAAACGATTTTATACCAGAATACATCTCGAAGTTTTTACTTCTGTATTGATTTCCATAAATGTTTTTCGTTTGACTAGTATATTGCCGAAACTTCCCGAAACGTTGTCGATACGTGCATAGAATGCCAACAAAAGCTACTATCGCCTTTAAGCCTATAAGCTACGAGTATAGTACTCATAGCTGTTAACTACAGTAGACAGCTACGTGTAGATATCTACACTGCACGGAATCTAGGCCCAGAGCAGTGTTCTTCCGAATAGAAAAAGTATTAGTTGAACGGATTAAGCAAGTTTTAAAAACACTGTGTTTAACTAATGGTACCACAATAATAGTTTAATTGGAACGTACACAAACATTTGGGGGGTTTAAAGGTACAAAACTCCCATAAAATATTTATGTAAATACATTAAAAAGAAGCCGCATCTCGATAAAAACTCGCTTATCGAAAAAATACTAAGAGGCAAAAAACGTTTTAAAAACGTTGTGTTTAACTAATAATGAATTAATTGGAACGTACACAAAAGTTTGGGGGGCCGTTTAAGGGATCAAAACCCCCATAAATTTTTTATGGGGTGGACAAATCTCACTATAATTTTGTTTTAAGATGATCCTGCCATAAGAATGATACATGTCCACTTTCAATAAAAAGAATGTGTGTGTACTTTGTACGCACGTAAGAAGTTATACTTCTACTACATATTATGTGTTTTTTAAGACTATACCAAAAATTAAAAAAAAAATAAAAGAATAAAACGCACACAAACACATTGAAAAATGCCACAAAGAATAAATGATTTCTGGACGATAATAATTGTTGGCAAAAATTATAAATACGCATTTGCTGAAAAAAAAATTATATAACAAATATACTTACAATCATAATATGCATAAAAAAATAAAAAAATAAAACTTGCATCGGGAATTGAACCCTTGAATTTCGTGCCGCTTTGACTCGTAATCGAAGCGTAGACTCACTCGTCCAATCGCACATTATTTATCATGTGGAAAAATACGGTAACTGAACGTTTTACTGTTTGACAATTGTTTTGAAAATTATGTAGTTTAAATTTTGTGGAAGAAAATATAAAAATATAACAAAACAGTAAGAAAACAATATATTAGATGAAGATCGGTAGAACTTTTGTTGGTAATCAAATTAAGTATGTAAATCAAAGCATTACATACCTACTAGATAAATAAATCTACGCCAAAAAATCATAATTTAAAAATAAAAATCGAACCTAATTTGGGATTTCTCTCTAAAATCCGCATTCTTGAGAAAATAAATGTATGTATTTCAACCTAATCCAAATGTATAATTACAATTGATTATAATAAAAACTAGGTACTTACCAAATTAGAATGAGTTTTCCTTGTCCAAAATAGTCCAAAAGTCCAAAAATATAGGTATATGAAAACTATTTAAAAAGGCAGTATAACTATTAACTAACTTTTGTTTGTTGTTTCTTTTCACACAAATTTTAAAACGCAACAACCATAAATAATCTAACTACAGCTGTGCCACAGCCACCATATTGAATAATTTTTGACATGTCATTTGAACATCCAATCCGAAAAAAGTTATAATGCGCATGCGCCCGGTCGCTAGGTTTTCCCATATAAAAATTTACCCTCTATCGCCGGTAAAGAAGTATAACTTCAAAAAATCTTTAATAGTTTTCGATATATTGAAAAAAATCGATTTTCATTTTGTAACTTCAAAGGGCTGTAACTTTTTATGAGCACATTTGTACTAAGGTAAGTTAGGTTTAATAGAACTATTTTTGACTCCAGAATGTGTGGTATAATTTATGACCAATCTTTTCGGGACAACCTGTATATAGGTCAGTAAAATGAAATACGGCGATGAATTAACGTGAAATACGGCGATAAAATTTCACAAAAATTTGGATATAGGTTCCTCTTATAAGTACTCAACTTTACTTCTGAACTTGTGCCATTGGTTGCTTTTACTTGGGAGATGAAATCTTGTAGGCGAAAAAACGTACGTTCAAAAAATGTACGGAAATGGATAAATTAGTAAATTTTAAGCAACTCTTGTGCTATAGAATTTTTGCTCTAAGTTAATACTTTTCAGTTATTTGTGAGTGAAAATGTTAATTTTTCAACGAAAAGAACCACGATTTTAGACGGTTTTTCGTAAATAACTCAACAACTAAATAATTTGTAAAAAAAATAATATTAGCAAATATATAGCTTATAAAAAATAGAAAACGGTACATTCATGAAGTCTGTAGACTCAAATTACAAATCGAGTATTTCAACGTGAAATAACCAAAAAATGAAGCACTTTTTGGGAAAATATGCAGAAAACTCAAAACTTTTATTTACTTTTCTAAATTTTTCCTTTCTTATGACTAACACTTTTTAATATAATTTTTAAAAAAAGCATTTTTTTTTCAACATTTCGAAGTTTGTTTTTTATTTTATCAGTAACCACTTTCTTTTCAAAAATAAGCACTTTGAACCGGTGGGTGAAACTTAAAGATCATACATGTTTCGACGAGTAGTCAAATCTAAGTATTCAAGCTTAATTAACGGGAAAACGATGCAATGTATAAAATATACCTGCTAAATATTTGTCAAAGTACTTCGCAATACCTATCAAATGAGCTTAAGAATAAGTTAATAGCGTCAAAATTAAGCAAGTTATTATGAAAATAAGAGAACCCCTTGGAATTTAAAAAAAAAATCCATTTCCACAAAAATTAAAATTTATAATAATCCTTACAAGAACTTCTTTATATTAGCATAAGTAATGATTTCAATAATTTTGACCGGTTTAGAATGCATATTTTTGAAAAAAAGATATAATTTAAAAAAATCATAATTTTTCAAATTATTGTAATTTTCATATTCTTTTGATAATAACTCCAAAAATAATCAAAATACGTAAAAAATTATATAGAACCAAATTTTAGTTTTTTCTGTCAAATATTTTACTATTTCTATAGGGTAAAAAATAGCCGAGATAGAAACGTTTAAATCTTGAATTAACCTTTTATTTTTAAAAAAGTAAGAGGTATAAAAGATTAAGTTTTACGTGGTGAAATAGCCCTTCAAACTAACTGTCAAACGGTGTTTAGGTGAACATGATATCGTAAAAGTGGACGGAGGTATTAAAAAAAACATAACATTATTTGGAAACATTTTTAAAAGATAAATTTTGAAAAAATTTTGGTGCATAAATTTTAATGCCATCAACATGTTCGGGGCTCATTTGATAGATATTTTTAAGTACTTTGACAAATGTTTAATAAGTTTATGTTATAAAATGCATCATTTTTCCGTTATTTCAGCTTAAACACTTAGATTTTTACTCGCCGAAAAAAATATACATTCAATTACCTATAACTCACTTTTAGTTAACACTAAAAGGTTTTTCTAGTAAGGAGTTTATTCCGTTTTTTATTAGCTTCAATATTGGTAATAATAACTTTTTTGTAAAATCTTATAGTTTTTGAGCTATTGATGAAAAATCGGTTAAAAACATGTATTTTTCTCAAGAAAAATTAAAATCTCTGATCTTTAATAACTCAAAAAGTTTACATTTATTTTAATAACTTTATATAACAAATGTTGCTTAGAATTTGTTCCTCTATCGAATTATGGGGTTATTTTGAATAAAATAATTTTCACCCCCGAGAAGGGGTGACATCCACCCCAGGGTAAAAGCGCAAGTTGGCACCATGTCACCTTTGTTCCTTGAGATATCCTCTAACTACTCACAAATTTTCATACAAATCGATGGAGGTTCAACGAAATCGGAGGTAATAGCTCATATCCACCTTCAGTGACTCCACTAAAAGGGAACAACTTTATTTTGAGCGTCGCGTCACTTGCTTAATTTTGGTGCTAAAAACTGTAATAAAAATCAAAAACAAAGCTTTTATTAAACACTTTAAAAAAATTTTGATGAGTTTTCCCTGAAAAGTCCTTAATTTTTGGGTTATTTAACGTTGACATGTTCAATTTGGAATTTGACGACTAGGAACCTACTTTTTATAACTCTGCTTCTACGGGGTTTACAGACTTAATTCATATTCTATTTTTTCATGTTTTTATAAGCTACATTTTTGCTAAGAATATTTTTTTGGATAAAATACTTACTTTTTGAGTTATTTGTGAAAAACCGTCTATACATTTGTGTTTTTTTTGAAACATGGACAGTTTCACTCGCAAATAACTCAAAAAGTATTATCTTAAACGTGAAAAGATCCAATAAAACAAAAGTTGCTTAGAATTAGTCAGTTTATCCATTTTTGAGAAGGGGTGGCTTTCACCCTTCAAGTAAAAGCAACCCTGGGCTCACGTCCAAAACTGAAGTAAAGGGGAAAAGGAACCTAAATCCATATTTTCAAGCAAATCCGTCATTTACCTAATAGGCAAAATGCCTGTTTTTCTTCGGCTGTGCCTCCTACTCAAATGAAATATTATCATCTCGTCTCTTTCGTGGTAGATATGTGCTTCTTTTTGAAATGCTATTTATCCCGTATTATTCTAACTATTCTGTCTTCTTACATTTTACTGGTAAGCCTATTCCATTCTCTTCTTCTTTTTTGCACTCATTCTTTGATGTTGTTTATTCTGCATATGTGTCTAATCTCATTACTCATTTATCTGTCCAATAGTGTTTTTGCGATTATTCTTCTTACTATTCAAAACAAGTAATTGGAATTCGTAAATCCTAGGTTTTCATCCAAAGTGACCGAAAGTAGAACCGGAAGTCGATATTTGAACTATTCGTGTAACTCTGCGTCCGTCGATTGATATACGATTTCACTAATTTTGAGTAATTTTTACTAAACTTTCGCTCATAACTGTTTAACCTGAAATGACTTCCAAACCTGAACTAAAAATTCATGCTCGACTTTTCAATAAGCTTCGATTGCTATGTCACAATGTACTATTTCTGCAACTATAATATGGCACTTTCCGGTTAGAATTATTTAATCGGAAATGATGTAAGAATCAAAAATATACATTTGTTTTCATCTTGCTAAGGCACGCCGAATAATATGTCGCTTATACTATTTAGGTGACTTTAAAATGATAATTCCGCTTGCAACTCTAAATCCGAAAGTCGGGCGTCAAATTTCTCATCTTTAATACCACCCTTGGGTTACAAGCTTTCATTCCATATCTCATTTGTCATTCTATCGGTATTAATAACGGAAGACTTATATTCGCGGACAGACAGTCACGAAACCGGAAATATATATTTGTTCTCGTCTTACTAAGGCGCGTCGAATAATATATCGCTTGTACTATTCTGACGATGTTAAAGCAGTATTTTCGGTTTCATTTCTAAAACCAGAAATCCTTGGTCAAATTTCTACCCCCTTTAGTACCTTCCTTGGTTATAAACTTTCTTTTGACACCTCATTTGTCATTCTACCTAGTATAATGACGAAGAAGTTGTGTTTACGGACGGACAAACATGCATGAAACAGGAAGTATATATTAGTTTTCGTCTTGCTAAGGCCTGTCAACTAATATTTCGCTTGTACTATTTCAGCGATTTTAAAACAATATTTCCGGTTTCACCTGTAAAACCGGAAGTCGGAAATCAAATTTCTAATATACCTCTAATAAAATTTTTGGGTTAGAAATTCCCATTCGACACCTCATTTGTCACTCTATTTATTTTAATAACGGAGGAGTTATATTCGCCGACAGACAGACTGACGGACGGACAGGCATGAAACCGGAAGTATATATTAATTTGTTCTCATCTTGCTAAGGTGCGTCGAATAATATATCGCGTGGACTATTTCGGTGACTTTATAACAGTACTTCCGGTTGTAACTATAAAACCGGAAGTGCAAGGGCAAATTTACCACATTTAATACTATCCACACAGAGGCGATTAGGCCTTACATGGGCAGCATTTTGCAAAGTAAGCCATATTCTAAAAAGCTCAATTCCTAGGTGTATTAAGCGAAAGGTTTATAACCAATGTGTTTTGCCAGTACAAACTTACGAAGCAGAGACTTTAGCACTGACGCAAAAATCAGCAAATAACATCAGAGTCACACAACGAGCCATGGAACGTGCAATGCTGAACGTGAGCCTTCGAGACCACATAACAAACCAACAAATCAGGCAAAGATCAGGAGTTCAAGACGTCATCGAAAACGATACGACGCTTAAGTGGAACTGGGCAGGGCACTTAGCTAGAACACAAGATGGACGGTGGACACAACGAATCATGGAATGGAGGCACAGAAACTATAAAAGAAGCCGAGGACGACCACCGACTAGATGGACCGACGACATAGCAGGAAACTGGCTACAAGAGGCCCAGTGTAGAGAATACTGTAAAGAACTGAGGGAGGCCTACGTCCAGCAGTGGACGCGATTGGCTGATTGATTGATTAATACCATCCTTAAGTTATAAGCTTTCATTCAACATTGCATTTAGCCTCATTTATTATCCTTCTATCTGGTCTAATGACGGGAAGAAGTTGTGTTTATAGACAGACAGACTAGACATGCATAAATTCAACGTTTTCACATTTTTTTAGAATGGGCGAAAACAATATTTATTTTTATTTATGTAACAGCGATAGTTATATTCTGAATTACAAACATATATACATACCTACCTTAATACATGTGTTAATGAAAATTTAAAGAATTGTGGAAAATTTCTGTGAAACAAAATATCCTCGCGTATGACTATTAATAAAATAAAATATACCTAATGCAATTCAATACATTTTCTAACACATAAAAATGAACAATACCAGTAAATCACCTGTAAGCAAGACGATTGTAAAATATGCGGGATAGAATGATTCAATATTCGAGCAACAGTGTTGCCAGCTAAGTCGAGGCCATAATGTCGTATTATAGTTTAACACATGAAGGATATACACATTGAATATACACATAAAAGCGACCTCCAACGGCAAATGGCTGAACTATAAGCGACGTTACGGACTCATTTTGTTTTAAGATTTACAGGAATTCTAAGACACCAACAAGATTTGTAACATTTTTGTTTGGTAGGTAGAGGTCTCTAGTTTCTCATTCAACAAAACTTTGGTAGAAAATGACAACCAGTTAAAAGAAATACATGAAAAAAATTACGGACTCCGTATATTGAGGCCGTAAATCGCTCGAGTCCGTTGTGTATGGTCAAAACCTTAATACCGAGTCCGCAATGTTAAGAGGATATATATATATATATATATATATATATATATATATATAACAGGTATATAATATTTGCTGAACAGTTAGGAAACAAGGCTGAAATATTGGGGTAGCAGCAATCTCAAAGAAAACTCTTTATAATAGTTCCAAGCTTTCGAAAATGTTTATTTTCATCATCAGGGAAACTACAATCATAAATAGACAGTATTTAACAAATAGGCTAACTGAAATCAATAATAATTGCTATCTTTGTGTTACCAAAAATCCAGAACACCATAGTTTCCTCTCACTAAACCAGGTGTCGAGGATCCCCAAAAACACAAAAACAACAAAAAATTGTTTTGAGAAATGCAGAGTCAATACTTTCACTATATATATATATATATATATATATATATATATATATATATATATATATATATATATATATATATATATATATATATGTCTTCATATCAAGGCGAGATCCGTTTGTATCATAAGCTATACAAGATGAGATCCGTTTTGCAAGGCGAGATCCGATTTTGGATCTCACCTTGTATTCACGTGTATATAGTGACATCTCGATGTAACAATGGTTAGGGTACAAGGAAATCGATTTTTGTCTGGACCTCATTTTGCACCCCTTTTGGTGAATTTTATATTGCAGTGGTTCCACTAAATCCGCTGTAGAGGGCAGCGCGCGCGATCCGTTGTGTATATGGTAAATATATATTTTGCAGACAACTCGAGATCCGGTAAATTTGGAAACATCGCAAATGAATTTCACGGTCAGCTCTCTCACTCGGCTTATGTCTAGCTTGAATAAGAATGTTTACATTATTTAAGGGCTCTGTCCAGAAAGGCGATTGTCAAATATCTCGAGAATTAGACGGCATATCGAAAAAACTTTGGAATGCTTTTTGAATGGTTTTTCAAAATCTACATACTTACGCAATAGCAGGGTTCTTATTCTGCCTGCGAAAGCGGTGGGTGTAGCAACTTTGAATTTTCAACTGAAACACTTTATTTTTAATTAAATAGTTGAAATTTAGAATTAAAAATACACAACTTTTGTTTGAATCGATAATAGCTTCTTTAATCCAGTCGGAAGAGCTTCAAAATCGTCGTTTTGATGACATTTTTAGGGTTTAGGGGTACCTCAGGTAGTTAGCTTAAAACGTAAGAAATAAATTTGAATAGTTAATGTTTATTGATAAACAAAGCTCCAATTCTATTTTACTTCAACTCATTTTAAGGCTATTTCAATAAACTAATCGGTTCTTCTTTCAGTTTTTTGGTAAAACATTGTAACTTATAGACGAAAATTCTTAAAATCGGCTATTTTTCATTTAAATTGTCAATAAATAATTAAATTGAGAAAAAATTGGTCAGATTTACATAAATTTTGTTATTCCGTCCATATAGAAACTAAAACAATTGTTACGTAGTTACACTGAGTGTCATAAAAACCGTGTATTTTTACTCATTTCTTTGAGCTATTTCACGTAATATCGAGATTTAAGTTGTATTTTTTACATAAGTTATATTAACGTTAAACTGACTTAATTTATAGTTTTATAAGCAACAATTAAGTATAGCGAAATTTATAAAACCTTGTTTAAATTGTTTTACATGCTCTATAATGCGGTTATCTTAAATTTTGTTTTGAATGTTTTTCTTCTTACTGGTAGACAAAAAATGCAAAATGTGCATTTTGACATCAAATTGTTGATAACCAACATAGTTACTACTCAAAATATTAAAAAAACTAACCGTCGGTATAACAGGTTGCCTGGAAACCAGATGCAGAACAGTACCATAAATGTTTTAGACTTTTTAGCACTTTCTTTAACACTTTCTTTAAGTGAAATTTAAAATCATTTACCACCCATGTACACTCATTACGGAATCTGTTACAAGAATTTCAGCGATTTCAGCCATTTTTTCAAAATTTATTTGGATTTTCTCTAGTTATCCTTCCAAAAGACAATACATAAATGGTGAATACCTTTTACACCAACTTCAAGGAGGGTAATTTATACAGGTACATACCTGGAATTATTATATGGACCGTTCACTCTTGTTAGAGTATAGTTCCCTCAAATATGAGCTCTTTTAATCCATTTCACGCGGTAAATTAGTCCGCTTTTCCTTTAGGTCTTAGTTCATAGGTTGTGATGTTTTTTTGCCCTCTCTACTATCTTCTTCCACTCTCTCCGGTCCTGAATCTTTTCTCTCCAGTTTGCAATTTCCATCTTTGATATATCGTCTAGCAGTTGATCTTCCCATCTAATTTTTGGTCTTCCTCTTGGTCTATTTTTTACTGGTTTCCAGTTCATTATCTTCCTGATCAGTTCTTCTACCCCTCTTCTTTGTGTGTGCCCAAACCATCTGAGGCTTTGTGCTTTAATGAATTTTACTATATCTTCTCCTTTATTTATATTTATTATTTCATGGTTCATCAGCTTTCAATATTCCCCTGTTTCTGTCTTTACTGGGCCATGTATCCTTATAATTTTTCTCTCAATTATTTTTAACTTTTCTTCGTCTTTTTTCGTAAGGCACATTACTTCTGCTCCATAGGCTATCACTGATCTGATTGCTGCTGTGTATATTTTTGATTTTGTTTTTTTTTTGCTCAGGTTTTTGTCCTTGAGTAGTTGGTGATATTTCCAATATACTCTATTACCTGCTTTAATTCTGTCGTTTATCTCTATAGTCCTTCCGTTTTTGCCGTCCACCATCACCCCCAGGTATTTGAAGCAATCTACTCTCTGGAATGTATTTTCACCTATCTTTATTTCTGCTATTCTGTTTACATTGTCTCGTGTGCTTATAAGATATTTTGTTTTATTCTGATTGATTATTAGTCCTCTCGTCTTTGCTTCTCTTACCAGGGTTAAAAGTGCCTCTTCTAGTCTTTTTTTATCTCGTGCTACCAGTCCCAGTTCATCTGCATATCCTATGATCTGTGTTGAGCTTTGAATAATTGTCTTTTTCAGCCCTGTGTCCCTAATTACTCCTTCTAGAGCGATATTAAATAGTGTCGTTTGTTGTTGACAGACTGTCTCCTTGTCTTACTTCAAGTTCTATTTTGATCTCATTTGTATCGCCCTCATTTGTTTTAACTTTTGCTGTTAAGTCTTTTATTGTCATTCTAGTTAGTCTTATTAATTTTGCCGGTATCTCCATTTTTTTCATTTCTTTTAATAATTGTTGTCTGTATATGCTGTTGAAGGCCTGTTGGAAGTCGATGAATAGTATGTGTAGCTTTTTTCAATTGTTTGTGTCAGTACGTGTATTGCATCTATTGTTGATCTTCCTTTGATCTATTGTTCTAAAACCCTGTTGATATGGTGCTATAATTTTTTCTGTGTATTGATTTAGTCGGTTTCTTATAATTGTGGTCAATATCTTATACGTTGTATTTAGTAGCATAATTGGTCTGTAGTTGCAGTACTTAGTTGGATCCCCTTTCTTAAAGATTGGTGCGATGTGTCCGTTTTTCCATTCTATGGGCATGCTTTCGTCCTTCCAAATTGTAACCATTAACTTGTGCATTCGCTTCGTGAGCTCCTCTCCGCCGTTGATGATCAGTTCGTTGTTGATTTCATCTGGCCCTGGCGTTTTGTTTACTTTTAGTTGTTTTAATACCTCCATGAATTCCTAATAAGTAGGTGCTACTTCCTCTTCATCTCTGTTATCTCTTATATCCTCATCCTCTGAATATGCCTTATTGTCGTTTTTGTATAGGTCCGTGAAATGTTTTTCCCAATCTTTTTTGTTTATTTTTGTGACAGATTTTTTGGTACTGTGTTGTTGTTTTATCTATTCGAACAATTTCTTGTTGTCTTTATTATTCGTTTCTAATTCTTGCATTTGTTCAGAGATCCATGTGTTCTTCTTTCTTCTATAGAGTTTCAATGCTTCTTGTTTTTCTTTTCTATATTGGTCCAGTTGTTCCTGTTCGGCACTTTGTAGCCATTTGTTTCTTGCGAGGTGCTTCAGTTGACTTTTTTGGTGACATTCCTCATCAAACCATTCTTTCGATTCTTTGTTTTTTTGGAATCCTATTATTTGTTCTGCTGTCTCTATTATGCTGTTCTTTATGTTTTTCCATTCTCCTTCTATTTCTATGTGCTCGTACTCACCCAATTTCTGTTCCAGTTGTTCTGTATATTGTTGCTTTGTTTCTTGCGTTTTCAGATTGGCTATATTCCATTTCCTCCTTTTTCCTTCCTTATGATTATTTGCTTTGATTATTTTCATCTTAAGTTTTGCTATCAACAATATGTGGTCAGTGCCTCAATTTGCCCCTCTATATGACCTTACGTCTTGTACTATTTGTGTACACTTTTTCGAAATTAGAGTATGATTTATTTGGTTTCCATCCATTCTTCCTGGTATCATCCATGGTATTTTGTTTTCTTTTTTATGTTTATGCCCAGTACTAACTATATATGTATTTGTTGCTGCTGCTAGGTTGCAGATTTCTCCTCCATTATCATTCGTAGTTTCATGAATGGTTTCTTTGCCAGCTACATTACGATTATAGTCCTCCTTTCCGATCTTTGCATTGAAATAACCCAATATTATTAATATGTCATTCCTCGGAATATTTTCAGAGGTTTCTTCCAGGATGTCTTAGAATTCTGTTTTATCTTCTTGGTTTGCTTCTTCGGTGGGTGCATAGCAATTGACTATCGAGATGTGGGCTTGTTTATTTTCTTATGTAAGATATCCTTTCATTAACTGCTTTGAATTGTATCAGTTTTTCCCTCATTTTTTTGTTCACCATAAATGCCGTACCATTCGTTCTTTGTTTGTTTTCTCCCGAATAATACATGCTAAAGTTTTTCTTCTCAATTTTTCCTTCTTTCTTCCATCGTATTTCCTATACGGCTAGGATTTCTAGTTGGTATTTTTTCATTTCAAGAGCTATTTCTTGCATCTTACCTGCTGCCAGCATGGTTCTAATATTCCAAGAGCCCATTCTAATGGGTTTTGTTCTTTTCTTCTTATTAAGATTATTTCTTTATTTTGTGTGCGTTATTTTGTTTTCGTTAACCGTTTGCATTTCCGAGTCTTTTTTTGCCATGTCAATATCATATTTCAGCCGCTGTTCTTCGTTTATTAGTTTTTTGAATTTTCTATCAGCTGTTCTCTCTCTTCGTCCCATATCTAGATTTTGCCATTCACTATTAATTTCTTGTAGCCGATTTTCGTTTGCTTACCTTTGATTCTTTCGTCCTTTGCTATTTTAGTTATTTCCTTTTGTATTTCTTTTTCTTTCGATGTCCAATCGTTGTTTATATAGATACGATCTTTATGCTGTTTTAGTTTACGTTTCTTGTTTAGGATTTCCATTTTATCCGTGAGGGCTTCTGTTTCTATTGCGCATACTGTTTCTCCTATTTTTTTGCACTTCTTAGTTTTATTTGTATTTGCAACTCTTGGGCTCTGAAATTTTCCATTTCTTCTTTTAATTTCTTATAATCATTTGTTTCTACTTTCAACCCAGTTACGATCAAGCTTTTCTTTTTGCTAAATTTCTCCAGTTGCTCCATTCATTCATGTAGCTGTTTTACTTCTTTTTTTAGTTTTTGTTTCTCTGCTTTTACACCCATTAACTCTTTATTGGTTTGTTGTTATTCTTTCCTTATTTGTTTTATTTCCTGAAGCATTTCATCGTTTTTATTCATTAGCTCTTTCATTATTGTAATCATAACATTTTCCATGTCTTCCTTGTTTTCGTTGCCTGCTTTGCTTGATGACCGTTTTTTAATTTTACTTCTATTAAAACAATCATCCAAGTGTTCTCTTTTGCGTTTCGTTTCATCATCGGTTTAATTTTTTGTGACATTTTTTCCATTTTCTAGGAGTGCAGCGCTAAATACCTGGAATACCGATATTAGATTATCAACAATACTTAAAAAATGAAAGTTACCAATTCACCGGTAGTTAATGCGTTATTTAAAAATTACCTGCGCACCAGAGTTGCCAGTTGGTCTGTAATTAGGATGGGGATTAAAATAGATACGAATTCACCGGGACCCGGAAATATGCACACCCTGATATTCTAGTTACGTAAGCTCGTCCGATTGGCGCATGACGTTAACAACAGAGTAAAGCATAGTCCCGTCTATGCGTTCGTAATACGAACGCGAATGAAATTTGAGAATAGTACAAATGAATGAATTATGACTAAAAGAAACTAAGGGATTTTTATAGTTTAGAGGAAAATTATTAAACTATTTACTTTTATTTAAATTGATTTTCAGTTATTTGTAAAGTTCCCAGTTTCTTGATTATATTGGTATCCGGAAAATAAAAATATTCATATAATCGATATCTACTAAAATTATTATATTTCGTTAGTTGGCAAAAATTGATTAGTGGCCTACACATTAGTAAATATAATTTTTACCAAGGGGAAGAAAAGCCTCAAAATAAAACCATAAATTTAATGGATTGATAAAAAAACAAAATTTTTTACTTTTTAAATAATGTATTTCATCAGATTTAAGTAAGAGGCTTGGAAAAGACAAAAATAAGTTTTACAGTTTTCATGCCATGCACTTTATTTAAATTTTGTGCATGTGAAATAGACGTACATACAGCAACTATGTAGCAGTTTTCATAATTTTTCTTTTACGCAATGTCAGGTTGTTAAGAGACTTGTTTAATTCTTTAATTCGGAAGTACATCCGAGACCTAAAAAATAACTTGTTCGCTTTGTTAGAACAGTCTACAGTTGCACTTTTGGACATAAGGTTTTCTAAATAATTTTTAGTTACCAAAATGGAATCACCATTCATGTGGACGGAAAAATTGTCTCCAGTTACTTAATATATGACAAGAGAGTGTCTGATGGTTTACATAAACCACTTACTCAAATGATCAACCCACGTGTACGTTGAAACATCTTCGGATTGAATACTGGAGTCCTTCAATTTATGGCAGATATAACCAGACAAATTCTCCAAACCATCATACTCGAGGTCACTAATGTTTTTTCATTCTAACTCTCATTGAAAACTTGAAAATCCACAACTGTTTCGTTGTTAGAATCCAGCCTTTGGATCAATTGTCCAGAAATTGGTAAATCTGGGATGTCGTCTGTTTAAACGTTCGAAAATTCGTTCCGTTGTCTCTCCTACCCGTATATAACTTTTATAAAATAAAATAAAGCTTTTTGTTAAGACTTTAAAAAAATTTTAATGGGTTTTCCCCGAAAAGAGCTTCATTTTATGGTACTATGTATCACGTTAAAATATTTGATTTGGAATTTGAAGGATAAGATCGTCTTTTTATGAGCTACAAATTTACTTTTACTGGTTCTATAGACTAAGAATATACCATTTTTTCGTTTTTTTTTATATGCTACATTTTTTCCAAGAATATTTTTTCGATATAATACTTACTTTTTGAGTATTTGCGAAAAACCGCCGAAAAACGTGTTTTTTTTTGTTGAAAAGTAAATATTTTTAGTCGCAAGTGACTCTAGTACCTACTACTAAATTAACCTAGTACCTAAGTTAAAAAAACTCTATAGAACAAAAGTTGCTTAAACTTAGTCAGATCTGTTTCCGGACTTATTTTAAACGTATATTTTTTCACCCTCCAAGTAAAAGCAATCAACGGCACAAATTCAACTTTGAAGTGGGGGATGGGTAGAATCTAAATCCAAATTTTCATGCAATTAGGAGTTGACCCTGAAAATTATGTGTGTTTCTTTTTATCTTTTAAATCATTTTACTTAAAATCATTTTTAACTATCAAATAATAATTACATATTGAGTTATTTTATTTTTTAAACTTTAATAATATTTATAAAAAATTTTACTTTCTTGTAATGTATTTTTAAAACAAGCAATCATTTAAATAATTATTTTGTAACAATTTGTATTATTTAAGAATATAATAATTACATTTTGGTTTCGTAGTAAGTGTTTTTTAAGAATATTAATGTATAGTTTTAAAATATTGTATTGCAAATAATTATCATTATTAAATGGTTATTATTTGTCAAGTATTCTTTTTCTTTTTTCACACCCTTATGTATGTAATAAAACTAAGGGACTTTCTGAAAGGTCAATCGTAGACTTTAAAGACACAAAAGAAGCGATACTTAAAAGTTACGCCCATTATATATCTTTATATCGTGGGAAATATACAATACAACACGAGCTCCAACCGCTCGACTAATACTCTTTAGAGCTGGCATCAGTGTGTGATCTCGCGTTGAACGGTAAATATCTAAAATTTCGTATATAAGTCCTCCCCTTTACTTTTCAGCGACGGATCTCGTTTCGCTGTAAATTTATCAGAAAAATTTAAGTACAAAAATCTTTTCCCCTCTAAGTGTGCCATGATTAATATGTTAATTATAAAGATACTTATGAACAATATACTCCAATAATTAATTTCCTATTGGTGGATCTCGGGTTGTCCTCGATTTAGGCGGATCTCGCCTTGATATGAAGACGTATATATATATATATATATATATATATATATATATATATATATATATATATGCGGCCGCTACGGAAAGGATTTCTTCTGTACACCAGAGAAATCCTTTCGTTTATTTCATATAGATGTCGTACCTAGTGTCCTGAAGTCTGGTATTTTATTATTACCAGGAAGGCCCCATGCATTTTATTCCTCTTCGACCACTTCACCTAGGTGTTCCTGACGAGCGGTTGACATAACCTGCGAAACACGTCGTGTAGAATACCGGTGGTGGTCGAAGTGTAATAAAATGCAATCGCCGTTCTTTCATATTATCACGGTTTCTCCGTTATTGAGGAATGCGTAGCGAATAACGTGGCTTTGTAGACAAATCTGTGATACAAAGAGGTATCTTTTGTCGTTTCATAGTCTTTTATCAAGACTTTGAATTCACATGGTCACGGCCGCTACGGAAAGGATTTCTTCTGTACACCAGAGAAATCCTTTCGTTTATTTCATATAGATGTCATACCTAGTGTACTGAAATCTGGTATTTTATTATTACCAGGAAGGCCCCATGCATTTTATTCCTCTTCGACCACTTCACCTAGGTGTTCCTGACGAGCGGTTGACATAACCTGCGAAACACGTCGTGTAGAATACCGGTGGTGGTCGAAGTGTAATAAAATGCAATCGCCGTTCTTTCATATATATATATATATATATATATATATATATATATATATATATATATATATATCAAATGAAATAGAGAATGTGGAGAAATCCCCTTACGAATAATTCACACATCCACCATTTTGGGTTGGGAAAATTTTTTGAATAGAATTAAAAATCCAAACACTAGTTCTTAGAAATGTGTTTCGCCCTCTTCAACCTTGAAGAGGGCGAAACACATTTCTAAGAACTAGTGTTTGGATTTTTAATTCTATTCAAAAAATTTTCCCAACCCAAAATGGTGGATGTGTGAATTATTCGTAAGGGGATTTCTCCACATTCTCTATTTCATTTGATTGATATCGTACGAGTGGTCGTTAAACCAATAACTTCTCATCTTTTGGTTTAAATATATATATATATATACATATATATGTTACACTTGAAGTTTCCGCGGGAGCTATATGCGCTTTCTGTTGTTTTCCGGGTTTGACTCCGCGTTGAATAATTTTGGTTTTGAGAAAAACCATTATTTTGACGACGTTTCGGCAAGATCTCACTTGCCATTGTCAAGTCAGGTAGTTCCGCTTCTCGCTGCTGCTTGAAGTAAACTGAATTCACGATACCGTCACTTATGTAGTTGATCCTGATGCCCCTGCTGCTTGCCCTGCGCGAACCCTGGCTCTTGTTATTGGTCCGGTGTAGGTTGCAGTCGTCGGAGGGATGTTACGCGTGGATGTTGGGGCCTGATTTATTTTGGTCTTTTTCTTCAGTACCGTTTTCCATGTTGTAGGAAGCCGTTGCGCATCATCTCTTTAGTTTAAGCCGTTGGGATTTCTTTCAATTTCTATCGATTCTCTGATTTCCCGTTTTCTTTTTACTTCGATGTTAGCTAACATCGTTGTTTGGTTCAGGTTTATTGTGTGTCCCGTATTTGCGACATGTTGAGCCAGGGATGACGTGGTTTCTCCCCTTCGATAGCATTTCGGTGTTCTTCTCGTCTTACCTGGATTCTTCGGTTGGTCTGTCCAATGTACGACTCTCCGCAATCCCCACACGGAATCTCGTATACACCTTGACCTTCTAACGATATTTTGGTTTTTGGTGTTGGTAAAATAGTTGAGATCTTTCTGTCCGTATTAAATATCGTTTCTATGTTGTGTTTTCTCAGCACTCTCCCTATTTTCTCTGTCGTACCCATCACATATGGCAGAATGGTTTTGCCGATCGGTTTATTGTCTTCTGTAGGGTCCTTATCTCTTCTTCGAGCATTTTGAGCTTTTTCGATGTTGTATGTTGAGAAGCCGTTTTTTCTTAACGCTGTTTTCACGTTATGCATTTCTTCATTTTGATGTTCTTGGTCTGTCAGTCTTTCGGATCTTGTAATCAAGGTTTTGATGACTGAATGCAATTGTGCAGGATGGTGGTGTGAAGCAGCATTTAGATATCTATCGGTATGTGTCGGTTTCCGATACACTGTATGGCCTATGTGTCCGTCTTGTTTCTTTATTATTAACACATCTAAGAATGGAATTTGATCGTTTTCTTCCAGTTCCATGGTAAATTGAATTTTATGGTGGCTATTGTTGATGTGTTCCAAAAAAGCCTTTAGTTTTTCTTCTCCGTGGGTCCAAATGATAAACGTGTCATCCACGTATCTAAGCCACAGTTTGGGTTTGTATTCAGCTGTTTCTATTGCCCGCTGTTCTATTTCCTTCATAAACAAGTTCGCTATTACTGGTGACAGTGGGGAACCCATCGGTGCTCCCTCAACTTGTTTATATCTTTGTTCCTTATAGATGAAATAAGTGTTATTTAAACAGTGTTTGGTTAGGTTTAGTGTATCCGGTGATATTGGATACTTTTTGCTTATGATGTCCAGTGATTCATCTATAGAAACATTCGTGAAAAGTGAGACTACATCGAAGCTGACTAGCAAATGTCCCGGCTCAAGAGTCACACCTTTTATACGCTCGATGAAGTAGCTGACGTTCTTGACGTAAGAATCCGCTTCTTCCGCGTATGGTTGCAGCTGTTGGGCCAGAAATTTTGCCAGCGGTTGTAAGGGAGATCCGATGGAGCTCACAATTGGTCACAGTGGTAATCCTGCCTTGTGTACCTTGGGTAGGCCGTAAAATTTTGGGCATCTTGATGACTTCTCTCTAGGTATGAGATGGAACTGTTGTTCTTTGTTGATATTTGAGGCTTTGATCTTGGCTTTTGTTATTTTCTCTAGATAGGTTGTCGGGTCTAACGAGATGCTTTGATATGTTGTATCATTTTAGATGTCGTTTATTTTTGTTTCGTAGTCTTGAATATTCATCACTACCGTAGCATTGCCTTTGTCAGCTGGAAGCACGATGATTTCTTTGTTGTTCTTCAAATTATGTAAGGCTTCTTTCTCTTCCCGTGTTAAATTTCTTTTTGGTGGTTTAGCTGTTCTTAATATTTTTGATACGTCTTGGCGTATGATCTCGGCTGTAGCGGGTAATAGCTGAATACAAACCCAAACTGTGGCTTAGATACGTGGATGACACGTTTATCATTTGGACCCACGGAGAAGAAAAACTAAAGGCTTTTTTGGAACACATCAACAATATCCACCATAAAATTCAGTTTACTATGGAACTGGAAGAAAACGATAAAATTCCATTCTTAGATGTGTTAATAATAAAGAAACAAGACCGACACATAGGCCACACAGTGTATCGGAAACCGACACATACCGATAGATATCTAAATGCTGCTTCACACCACCATCCTGCACAATTGCATTCAGTCATCAAAACCTTGATTACAAGATCCGAAAGACTGACAGACCAAGAACATCAAAATGAAGAAATGCATAACGTGAAAACAGCGTTAAGAAAAAACGGCTTCTCAACATACAACAACGAAAAAGCTCAAAATGCTCGAAGAAGAGATAAGGACCCTACAGAAGACAATAAACCGATCGGCAAAACCATTCTGCCATATGTGAAGGGTACGACAGAGAAAATAGGGAGAGTGCTGAGAAAACACAACATAGAAACGATATTTAATACGGAAAGAAAAATCTCAACTATTTTACCAACACCAAAAACCAAAATATTGTTAAAGGTCAAGGTGTATACGAGATTCCGTGTGGGGATTGTGGAAAGTCGTACATTGGACAGACCAACCGAAGAATCCAGGTAAGACGAGAAGAACACCGAAATGCTATCGAAAGGGGAGAAACCACGTCATCCCTGGCTCAACATGTCGCAAATACAGGACACACAATAAACCTGAACCAAACAACGATGTTAGCTAACATCGAAGTAAAAAGAAAACGGGAAATCAGAGAATCGACAGAAATTAAAAGAAATCCCAACGGCTTAAACCAAAGAGATGATGCGCAACGGCTTCCTACAACATGGAAAACGGTACTGAAGAAAAAGACCAAAATAAATCAGGCCGCAACATCCACGCGTAACATCCCTCCGACGACTGCAACCTACACCGGACCAATAACAAGAGCCAGGGTTCGCGCAGGGCAAGCAGCAGCGGCATCAGGATCAACTACATAAGTGACGGTATCGTGAGTAAGAATTCAGTTTACTTCAAGCAGCAGCGAGAAGCGGAACTACCTGACTTGACAATGGCAAGTGAGATCTTGCCGAAACGTCGTCAAAATAATGGTTTTTCTCAAAACCAAAATTATTCAACGCGTCGTCAAACCCGGAAAACAACAGAAAGCATATATAATATATATATATATATATATATATATATATATAAAAACCAAACAGATGAAATAGAGAATGTGGAAAAATCCCCTTACGAACAATTCACACATCCACCATTTCGGGTTGGGAAAATTTTTTTCGAATAGAATCAAAGATCCAAACACCAGTTCTTAGAAATGTGTTTCGCCCTCTTCAACCTCTCTGGGCTTATCAATAAAGATGAGAGGTTGAATATCTTTAGACACATTCCAATCAAAAAACAACATTCGAGACCTAGACATAGAAGGTGCGTAAATCTACGGCAAGTCCGACAATGACAGTCTCAAGTTTTAATTCCCTAATATACATTAATGCACTATATATATATATATATATATATATATATATATATGTGCATTTGTATCCTTTTTGCCTCCGCACATACAACAGACGTCCATCGCTCCACCAAAACTAAAGGTAGTATGTGCACATATAATGCATCATTAACCTTATTTTGATGTATAATATAAAGGCAAATAAAGAGGGGTAAACATTTATTAACCTAATTTTATACAGTTATTTTATTTGTGTAGTTCGTGTTTGCCTCCATACACTGAACGTACTCTATGGCCTCATTTGCATATTTTATATGATGTTGCAAGTGCGGGCCCAACTCTGTAGATGTTGCCAAATTTATCGTTTAATTATCGCGATTGCGACATATGATTCATACTTATACTTAACTTTTTCGTATTTCTAGTTTGGAATTTATTTGCACCCCCTCTTTTAGTCTTTCTGCCTTTTTATTAGGTACTGTACAGTTCTTCGGTTTCTTTTTATAATCTTCGCAACTTTTTGTTGTATTTTACCTTCTCTGTTATTTTTTAATGGTATTGGTATTGATAAAAATTATTAATGCGTAATCGCTTTCGCCCGGTGGTTTCCCGAGTTGTACGACCTTTTTTCGGTGATTAGCATGCTAATCGAGTGACTAAATTTAAAAATCTTATAAAAAATCAACCAAAAAGCAAAAAATAAACAAAAATTTAAAAAATCTAACACATTCGTTAAAGATAAGCGTGGGGCGAAAACTTTTTATTCGATGAACACGCTCCACGCTTTTCTTTGACGAATGTGTTAGATTTTTTCAATTTTTGTTTATTTTTTGCTTTTTAGTTGACTTTTTTATAGAATTTTTAATTTTAGTCACTCGTAACTAAAGAAAAGCGTTTCTTAAAAAATTTTCTTTTCATATTTTTTTATTTTTTAACTTATATATTATTGTTCAACTTATACAGTGGCTCACGGTAAATATGGTCATTCGTTTGAAATATGTTTATTGCAAAAAATATTACATTATTGTACAGGGTGAGTCACCACTAACGGGACGGAAGATTACAGCGAACGAAATGGTAAAAGATTTGAGAAAAATTTAAATTGGATAGTTTGTAAGTTGATAACATCTACATTTTAAAATTATTTTGGAATATGCAGGGTGCGCCAATAAATGGCGGCGTATCAAAGTTATATTTTTTCTTATGGAACACCCTGTATTTTATTGCATTTTTAATTATCCGCAAAAAATAAGGTATAGTTTCATAAGGTTTCCCTATACCTATGTACAGAGTGTTCTGAGTTATGTTGACTTTTCTTAAAATGTGAAGTTTAAAAAAAAGGCTTATTCTCAAGTTATTTAAGAAATTATCAAAACATTACTTTTACATCTAAATAGTTGGATAATGGTTGAATGTATTCCATGATTAATTATTATACATTTGTCTACAGGGTGTTCAAAATTTACAGTTTCATTATTGGAGTATTCAATGTGTCATATGATTCTTATTTTAAATGGAACACCATGTATATTAATAAACAATTATACTAAACAAATTTACCTCTTTCGAATGGTATATGGATGTCCTATACCTAGGTGTCATAGTTTTTGCGTAATTTACAATTATTTAAATTCTTAATCTGTAAATCGATTTTAAAACAAAAAATGTAGTTAATTAATGTCATTGTATGACATTGTCAGTTTATGACAGTCTGGTTTGGTAATTATCAAAACTATAAACATCCGTGTATGAAATTCAATTTTTTTTTTACTTAAAAATGGCTTTGGCAGGGCCAATTACATTCAAATTTAATTGTTCCTAAAAATGAATAATCACGCTATCTATGAAAGAGTAGACATGCTACTTTGCATTGGGGAATATTTTTATTGTCTCTTAGGTTCTAAAGTTTACGCTTAAAAGTATCCTGATAGAAGACACACAAAAAGGACGTTTTTAAGAGATTTCTCGATAGATTCTGTGCTAATGGTAATGTTGCATAGATACGAAAAGTTAAATAAAAATAAACCATTTATTTTTGATGACGTTAACGAACTTGATGTACTGCTTTCTGTTACGGAAAACCCAAATACTAGTACGAGAAAAATTTCGGGTCGATTGGAAATCAGTCAAACGAGTGTATGTACAATATATAAGAAAAACCACTATCATCCGTATAAAACTCAACTACAACAGCATTAGACAGTACAGCAACGTTTAACTTTTCGTTTATAGACTTTAGAATTTGGAGAAGATACTGATTTTTTTAAGAATTTATTATGTACAAACGAATCTACCTACTTTTCATAATAATCGTCTAGTTAATAGACATAGCTTTCACTTTATTATGATACAGGAAACAAACATTTTACTGTTGATCGCCAACACCGATAAAGTGTTAATGTTTGGGGCAGTATTCTGAGCGAGTACGTTATCGACCCATATTTTGTTGACGAAAATCTGAATGGAGCAACTTTTTTAAATTTCTTAAAATAAGTTTTTTGGATCCTTCTTAAAACCTTCCACTTAGCGTGCGAACAAACATGTGGCTCCAATTGGACGGAGCTGCTGCTTATTTCCGACGTTTTGTTAAGAACAACCTTAACATGAAATTTAGAAATAAATGGATAGATAGATTCGGTCCATATATTTGGCCACCTAGGTCACCAGGATTGACCAAGATGAATTTTTTTATGGGGTTATATTAAAAATATTGTAAATGCTACTCTTCCTACCCTACTACCTCAGATGATATTTTTATGAAATTAAGAATTTCGAACGTTTTTGCTTCTATAGCACCAGCTATGTAAATAATGTAAACAAATCATTTAAAATCGCTTGTTGTATAAACATTTTGAATGTGTACCTATTACATAAGCGATTAATATCCATGGTGTTCTGTAACTGTAAATTTTGAACACCCTGTAAATAAATGTGTAATAATCAATCATGGGATGCATTAATTATAAGATTATTACCAGACCGTATTGTCATGAAATGACAATGTCATACAATGACATTAATTAACTTCATCTTTTGTTTTAAAATCGATTTACAGATAAAGAATTTAAATATTTGTAAATTACGCAAAAACTATGACACTTAGGTATAGGACATCCATAAACCATTCGAAAGAGGTAAATTTGTTTAGTATAATTGTTTATTAATATACATGGTGTTCCATTTAAAATAAGCATCATATGACACATTGAATAGTCCAATAATGGAACTGTAAATTTTGAACACCCTGTAGACAAATGTGTAATAATTAATCATGGAATACATTTAACCAATATCAAACTATTTAGATGTAAAAGTAGTATATTTATAATTTCTTAAATAACTTGAGAATAAGCCTTCTTTTTGAAAAGTTTGAAAAAAAAAAGTTTGAAACAAAATTGGGATATTGAGTGGCACGCTTTCTGCAATCGAAGCAACAATCTCTACACCAAAATTCATCCTAGTTTACCTACTGAGCCTTTTGCTATCAGAAGTTATCTCAATAGAAATATATATGCCATGTTTATTAGATGTCTCTTTAATCATGCCACTGTCAAGTCATACCTCTATAGATTTAACCTATCCGAATCAGATCTTTGCGATTGCAATGGATATGTTGACGATATTAATCATTGGTTGTTTGGATGCAAACATAATGATGTTGCAATTAAGTTTTTGATGAACAATCTGGTTCAAGAAGAAATACCTTTCCCACAAAATAATGCTTCTCTTTTATATTTGTCTCGTAGAAATTCTAAAATTAAACAAATCATCTGGGAGTTTTTAAAAAGGACTAAGAGGAAAATTTAACTTGCACTGAATGAGTCCGGTTGAATGTGTTTAGCAATAATTATTGTTTTTTTATGTTTATCCTTATTATGTAATATTGTCTCCCTGTGAAAGTTCATTAAGTAGATTTTGCAGGGAGGTAATAAGAATAGAATTGTATAAAAGTTTATATTGAAAAAATTAAAAAAAAAAAAAAAAAAAAAAATTATACAAAAAAATATGTATACAAAAAAAATGTATAAAAAAAATTAAATCTTATTATAAAGAAAAAAAAAATTAATAAAAAAAAGTATAATAAATTATAAAAAAGAGAAAAAAAAATTAAAAAACACAAAGAGGGTGTAAACCTCCGCGGGGTTGATCCGGGTTGAAGCCTTATCGCTGTGTAAAAAAAAAACATATATTTATTAGCATTTAGTATTAGTATTTAGTATTAGCATGTAGTTTTTTTTTTGTCGATTTAATTATTTATAAATTAATTTAAGTTGGTTAGGGCCATGAATGAGGAGTATACCTACTGGTCAATTAAATGTTTCCACTTCTACATATGTATGTATGTATGTGCGTGCATAAGTATTATATGTGCGCACATGTACCTAATGTATTATGTAATGCAATGTATTATATCTGGAATATTGTAGCAAACAGTAATTTATTATCTATCGTGGCTGAATGGATCAAGTAATCCAAAGCCAATAAGGAAGAAAAAAAAAAAAAAAAAAGCCTTCTTTTAAAACTTTACATTTTAAGAAAAGTCAGCATAACTCAGAACACTCTGTACATAGGTATAGGCAAGCCTGATGGAACTATACCTTATTTTTTGCGGACAATTAAAAAATGCACTAAATTACAGGGTGTTCCATAAGAAAAAATATAACTTTAATACGCCGCCATTTATTGGCGCACCCTGTATATTCCAGAATAATTTTAAAATGTAGCTTTTATCAACTTACAAACTATTAATTTAAAAAATTTTTCAAATCTTTTACCATTTCGCTGTAATCTTCCGTCCCGTTAGTGGTGACTCACCCTGTATACAGTGCGCTGGAATAAGTGTTACCCCCCCTTATTAACTTATTTATTTTTAGCACATAAGCAAAACGCTCGGACAGGTCGATCTTTAAAATAAGCATAGTATACTATAGCATCAGTGTTTCGAACTTTACGCGACTCCTCTTCAGGTGATCGGCATAACTTCGAGTTTTTTAAATGGGCAAGTACATCATGTGACACGTCATTTAAAAGCATTTGAAATACTGATTACAAAAATATATAATACTTTAATCCTATTTGAGAGCGTAGGCGCAAAATTTCGGTCGAATTATTTTCAATTGCATTCATTTTTTTCGAATCCTGAGAAAACTAATAAGTCTTTTTTTAAAATATCGAGGGTTTCCCTAAGAACTTCTGTAATGTTTATTTTAATAATTCACAGGGGTGAAAAGAAGAGAAAATTTTGTCTGATTTTTAATTTCAAATATATTATTCAAAAAAATTGTTTGTTTAGTCTAAGGGACTTTCAGCCCTCCGTAATAATTCTGCGTTTGATCTTTTCAAAAATACTTAATAGTTTCCTCAGAATTCGAAAAAAATAAATGAGTTTAAATAGAATTTAATCGACATTTTGCGCCTACGCTCTCAAACAGGAGTAACGTATACAATTTTGTAATCAGCATTTCAAAAGCTTTTAAATGATGTATCACATGATGTTCTTTCCTATTTAGAAAAGTCAAAGTTATGCCTGTCACTTGAAGAGGGATCGCGTAAAGTTCGAAACATTGATGCTATAATATACTATGATTACTTTAAAAATCGACCTGTTCGAGCGTTTTGCTTATGTGCTAAAAATAAATAAGTTAATAAGGGTGTAACACTTATTCCAGCGCACTGTATATAAAAAATTAAAATTTAAATTAATAAACTCAATGTGGTAATACAACTTTTAACATATGTAAATAATATTAAATAAATTAAACAAAAGTCTTCCAACCACAGAAATTTTTAAAAAATTGTGTATTTGTTAATACTAATGCTCACAATAAAAATCGTCAATCTCCACTTTATTATAATATTAACACATAATTTAATATAATAATATTATATTGTTTGGATCAATTATTGATTTCACTAATTTGTTTCAATATTTAGGATTAATTTTACTTCATTCTTCTAGAAGAGCATTTTTATATTAATGTCTTATATTTTATATTAATATCTTCTATATATCTTCTATCTTTTATCTTTTATATTAATATATGTATCTTCTATCTTTTATATTAATATTTTATATTAATATCTTCTTTTATTATTATTATTGTGAATATCATGTTAACGAATCTGAACTCAATAAGGAAAACTAAATTAGGAAATAAATTATTAATTGCATTTAAGTCAGATTATTTTGTCGGTGTTTGAATTACCTACGCTAAATTATATAATAGCCATTGTTTAACAATTTGTGCGGAATGCTTTGAATTGTTATCAATGTAGAAGACAAAACTATCTATAATACCTAACTTCTTGACGCTTTTATTTAAATTTGTTTTCAATATAATATTATGGTAAAATTTGCTCTCGTCAAGAAAGAGCACATGTTTCAATTTTTGCATTTTAAGATTTCCGTTATTTTGACTAATGTAAGGTCACTTCCGAGCTTATTATACCTACCATGAAAGTATTCTTTCGTAATATCCGTCGGATGTTTTCAGGATGAACAATCTTGTTTCAGCACGTTTGTACTTCAATAGTACGCTTTAGTGCATTAATTCTTGTATCATTTTTTATTTTTTATAGAAATCCATCGTTCCTTGCTTATAGTTAACTTTTTCGTATTTCTAGCTTAAAATTTATTTGCCACGCTGGTTTCGTGTTTCTATTCTTTTATTATGTACTGCACTGTTGTTCGGCCTCTATTACTTCTAAACATTCACGTTTAATGATGACGTCTACACTATTTGCAGTTATAATAAAGCACTTTTACTTACTAACTACAAAACAAATACATGAAATAGTATCGACTGAGCCTCTTTTGCTTAGGGGAATTCCCCGATATTCCGATTATGACGATGTTTGTTAGTATTAGAATTAACAAATACTCTAATTTTTTAAATTTGGTGTAGTTGAGATACTTTTTGTTTAATTCCTTTTCATATTATTTACATTAAAAGCTGTGTTTCAGTATCGAGTTTGATTAACATCAAATTAAAGGAATAAGAATAACGACAGTGTTAATAAAACATAAAACAATAATTGTATGGTACGTTTAGTACAAGAAAAGTATGACTCATAATAATTACATCACTATTAAGTGCTATTACTATTGAAGGCCATGTACGCGAAAAGAAAGTTAAATTGTGTCCTTTTAGACTTTCTAATTTAAATCACGGGCCCTATTTTATAAATAGATAAAGATAGATACCTACTTAGGATCTGATAAATTTAAGATTACCCCGAAATTATACGAATTTAGTCAAATGCAAACTTGCATAAAATTTTCTATTAAGGTGAGAAAATACAAATATTAGCGTTGCAGTGTCTTATATCTAGCTATTCATAATCATTGTGTATCAGGTTCCGACTACATTATGCGATTAAATGATTGCGATGTTGCCACTACTAAGAGGCGAAGTGAACCGGTGGACATAGCGTATATATCGGAGGCGCCCACTACCTTCGGCTAACGACAGAGTATACGCGTGTAACAAGCTGCGCCTCTGACGCCAGATACGGCGAACTAAAATGTATATCGATAGACGTTAATGACTCGATTTTACCTCTACTTAAAAAATTGGCAAACGCCTTATACAGACGTGTTAACAAATAAATGCACAAGAAACATTACTGTACGTGTTCGCCTCCGATTTCGGAGGCGAACACGTAAAATCGATGTACATATATATATATATATATATATATATATATATATATATATATATATATATATATATATATATATATATATATATATATTGATACATGTATCCATGTGACTTCCAAAGTAGATTCTCGTAATACGTTGTTACTTCATATATACCGTTATGACTTCCGATTTCGGAAGTCACAACGTTTTGCCTATATTTTTACGAATTTGGCTACTAGTTGGTATCAGAAGGCTTATATTAAAAATTTCGCTGGAAGTCATATCGTATCTAACATACTCATAAGATCAGATTTTAGTTCGACGGTATATCACCAGCGCTAGTGTCGCTCCCGTGCTACTATACAGGCTATGTACACAACGCGTAGCGTCTTCCGTATACCACACCGCTCGGTGTGACTTCCGTTTTTAGGCAACCCTGTGTAACGGTTTCCAGACATTTATCTGTTGTAGATTCGCGGTCCTAATCGTACTTAGTGCTTTGTGTGCCTTTTGTTTTTAAACATGAATAATAGCAGATCTGCTTTACTTTTAAAGTTAGCCTTAAATGAAGGTACAATAAGAGATTATATATCTCTATAATTATATATTTTCTGTACTTATTTTAATCTATAATATTTACTTACCTATTTACTTATATAAATTCATTTTTCTCGTGTTTTTGTTTACTTCCTTTTTTACAATGAACTTCTAATTTAATCTACACTCACCGGCACGAAAAACGGGCACCCCAAAAAAATGGGTAATTTTTGATGTCTCGTATCTCCCAAACCTGTTGTCCGATTTAAGTAATTTTTTTTAATATGTTATAGCCTTATTCTTTAACAAAATAGCTATGATAATATTGTTGATAGACAGGTAAATTTTCATTGTATACCGGGTGTACCAATCAAACTGGGTTTTTTTTCTCAATTTTCACAACACCCTGTGGAATATTCTAGCCTTTATAAAATATTTAAATCAAAGCCTAACTATAGCTCCAGGTTTTATTAACATTCTGTTTTTTTATTCATTCGCTTACGTTGGATAATAAAAAGTTAAGGACTTTAACAACTAGCCATGTTCTTTATCGATACAGGTGTTTCTAAATATAAGTGCGACAAACTTTAAGGGGTAATTTCTGCATGAAAAAATAATGATCGTTTGGCAAAAGAATTTTATATTTGCAAGCATTTGCGGACATAGCTTTATCAAGTAAACGATCATTATTTTTTCATGCAGAATTACCCCTTAAAGTTTGTCGCACTTATTTAGAAACACCATGTATGTATTGATAAAGAACATGTTTAGTTTTTAAAGTCCCTAACTTTTTTATTATCCAACATAAGCGAATGAATAACAAACAGAACGTTAAGAAAACCTGGGGCTATAGTTGGGTTTTAATTTCAATATTGTATAAAGGCTAGAATATTCCACAGGGTGTTGTGAAAATTGAAAAAAAACCAGTTTGATTGGTACGCCCAGTATACAATGATAATTTACCTGTCTAGAAACAATGTTATTACAGCGATATAGTTAAAGAATAAGGCTATAATAGCACAGGGGTGGGCAAAAGCCGGCCCGCGGGCCGGGTCCGGCCCGTTGAAAAACCCCGCAAGTACCTAATCTTTTTAATCCCTTTTATGTGATTTTGTTGAAATCAACAGTAATAGTTTGCATAGTGTTCACATAAATTATTAAATATATAAATAATAGAGAGTATTATAATTACGAACAGCCTTAGCTAACTATATTTTTAAAAACTGTTTACTTGTAACTATTTACTTTAAATTTCTTTTAAAATATAGGGAAATCCCCGGAGATTCATAATTGTTTATTCGGTATTAATAATCGTATTTAACTCTCAAGGTCTCAAGACAAGCACTCGGTGTTTGGGTATCTATTTCAACCATATCACTGACAGTTTATGATCTAAATACCTCAGCACTTTGGTCCCAATAATATGATTCTTTATTTATTAAATCTGAATTAAGTATGGTTGTTTGGAATACCTACTTCAGTATAAAATTCATTGTTACCGATTTTTGCCGAAGTTTTACAACTACTTCGAAAGACGCGTATAAGTTTATTTTGATTTAGCACTGGTCGTATTTCCTATTACTCCTCATATTTCTTTTGATACAGTGTGTGTTATTTTGCAAATATATAATAAATTGAAAAAGTGGAGGACATTTTGTAAGTAAAATTTGAAAACATTGTTTTTATTTTATTGTATTAAAATATTTATTTGTAATCATTTGCAAAATGATACAATCTAAAAAAAGAAAAGTTGATTTGGAATGCAGAAATTTTAATGAAGCATGGACAGAAAAATACCTTTTTACGAACATTGGTAAGAAAGCAATTTGTTTAGTTTGCCATTAAACCATTGCTGTTTTCAAGGAATATAATTTAAAGAGGCATTTTACATCAAAACATCCAAAATATGCATCGTTTTCTTTAGAAGAACTTAAAAATGCTGCAGACAACTTAGCAAAAAACTTAAATAAACAACAAAATATTTTTAGCAAACAAAGTAACATCGAGAAATCTACCACACAAGCAAGTTATGTTATTGCACACAAAATTGCTAAGTTATGTAAACCTTTTTCTGAAGCAGAATTTGTTAAACAGTGCATGGTAGAAGTGTCGGAGATATGTTGTCCTGAAAAAAAACATATTTTTGAAAATTTAAGCCTGTCAAGGAGAACAATAGTACGACGGATCGAAAATATTTCAGGAAATTTACTCGACCAGCTAAAAACAATAATTGCTGATTTTACATATTGTTCTCTGGCGTTGGATGAGTCCTGCGATATTACTGACACAAGTCAATTATTAATATTTATTCGGGGCATTAACAAAAAATGTGAAATTCGCGAGGAACTTCTTAGTGTGCATCCAATGAAAGATACAACTACCGGTGAAGACTTCTTTAACGCTGTTGAAGAGTGTTTAGTTAAAGTAAATTTACCTTGGAACAAAATAGTAAGCATCACTACGGATGGCTGTCCTAGTTTAACAGGGAGAAATGTGGGCTTACTAAAACGAATCAGCGACAAAGTAAAACAGTTGCAGCCAGAACAAGACATATTATTTTTACACTGCATTATTCATCAAGAAGTGTTATGTAGAAAAGTTTTAAAATTGAATCACGTCGTTACTGTTGTGACAAAAGTTGTAAATTTTATCCGGGAACGTGCCTTAAATCATCGACAGTTTGTTGAATTTTTGAAAGAAATTGAAAGTGACTTTTACGAAATTCCTTACTACACTGAGGTGAGATGGCTTAGCATCGGTAAAGTTTTGGACAGATTTCAATATTTGCTTGATGAAATAGTATCCTTCTTGTCGATAAAAGAAAAACTACATGATTTTCCTGAATTGCAAAATGAGGCATGGCTAAACGATTTGTCGTTTTCTGTAGATATTGTAAAATATTTAAATGAACTTAATGTAAATTTACAAGGGAAAAACCAGTTCGCTTTCAATATGCACTCAAATGTCAAAGCATTTATGATAAAACTAAACTTATTTGCTGAGAACTTTAATAAAAAAATATTAAACCACTTCCCATCATTACAAACACGACGAGAATTATTGAAAAATTCTGATTTTCTTAAATATAGTTCAGTAACACAAGACCTGCATACTGAATTCCAAAGAAGATTTCAAGATTTCAAAGCTATTGAAAAACCTTTGTCATTAATTAGTCAACCTTTCAATTTCGATGTGCAAGAAGCTCCTGTTGAAATTCAGCTAGAACTAATTGACTTACAGGCAAATAATTTATTAAAAGAAAATGTTCAATCAAACGAATTGAGTGCTTTCTACGGTGCTTTGAATACAGAACATTTTAAACATTTTTTAAACTATGTTCAAAAATACCTAGTTTTATTTGGTTCGACATATATTTGTGAAAGAACTTTTTCGTTGATGGTTTCCACAAAAAATAAATATCGATCACAAATTACTGACCAAAAACTACACTCGGTATTAAGGATTGCTACAAGTGATTTGGATCCCAATTTTGAAGAAATAATATCACATGAACATTCGCGATTTCACGTTTCGCATTAACTATTATAGAAGTTATACTTATAATGAGTATTCTATTAATTTTAACGTTTAATGTTTGTCTTTTTTTATATAATTTTATTTAATATTAGGTATATTTACAAAATATGTATCAATATAAATTAATTTGTATCGTTAAAATATAAATAAATAAGAAAATAAAATCTTTCAATAACTGATTTATTTAATTACCATTAATTTATTATTATTCTTCTAACGCCGACTCCACTAATGAAGGTTGGCTAAAACACCATTGCAAATTCGTCTCTATTTTCTGCTTTTCTTAAAAGCGTCTGTGTGTTTAACCCGGTCCAGTCTCAAATGTTTTCAGTCAGAATATTTGTCGTCTACCAGGACCCCTTTTTCCTTCGAACAACTCGTACATATCATTTCTGAGCATGTGCCGTAAATATGCTGTCTGTCTCCTTTTAATGGAGGTCAAAAGTTCTCTGTCTCTTTCCATTTCGTGCAACATCATTTTGTTCGTATATGATCGGTCCATGGTATTTTCTAAATTCTCCCAAAAAGCCACATCTCAAAAGCTTCCGGCTTTCTCATTAAGTCAGCATTAACAATCCAAGCTTCGGCACCATAAAAAAGAATAGAGTGGATATACAACATTTTATCAACTAATATCAGATTTGCAGATTGAGTCTTTGGTGACTCAGAAATGTCCTCATCTTCAAAAAGTCTACCCTCAATTGCTCTATTCTTGATCGAATTTATGATTTCGAATTTAAATCTTCCGTAATCCAGACTCCTAAGTAAGTATTTAATTTTGTCCACTTGCTCAATATCTTCATTTTTTATCTGGTTCTTTTTCTGGATCTTCTTATGATTTAATATAATGACCATTTTTTTTTCAATTACGTAACATATTTTACTGGGCACAAGTTTTTCGCATGTATTCCCAAGTAGGACAATTTATTATTACCATTTTCTAATTATTAACAGTCAAATTTCTTTGTCCAAATGCTTTAAAATAATACTTATAGTATTTATTTCTTGGGCAGGGAATAAACTACACCAAAAAAATTCGCGTGGGCACAGCGTACATATCCGGTATAGTCCTCCGGCCCGAGAGACATTTTGAAACTTTCATTTTGGCCCGCGCTTAAAAGTAATTGCCCACCCCTGATCTAAGCGGTTTTTTAAAATTTATGGGTTTTGCAATATTTTACCGTCAGCGAACGGACTAATAGTAGAGGATCCGATATAAGGCCGATCTGCATCGATCTATTTAATGGATAACGTGTGCGTGAAGTAACAATGTATTTTAAACGGGATTTACTTTTTCGCACTGTTTTTGACACACTTTCATATAATCAAATATCCTTAACTTTCGCGTTGTCATGGTGATGACATAATGAGCAATAAATTACAAAAAAAAATTTGACAGTTTTGTGGTTTGAAAGAAATTAGAATGTTTAAATAAGTTCTAAAAATTGTAGAATAGGAATGAATTCCAGTGATGAAGAGTTACAGTTTTTTTATTTGTTTATCGTAGATAAAATATTGTATGAAACTGTGCGTGAAGTACTTTTTGCGAACTTAAGCGATGTATAGCACTCGCTCCGTTGTCGCTTGTGCTCTAAACATCACGTGCATTCGTAAAAAGCATACTTCACGAACTGTTTCATAAATAACTATTTTCATATATTAAAAAAAATGTTTCGACCCGGGTAGATATTATTCCAGATTTTCAGATTTCAGCACAGTGTTAGATGGTTGGGGCATATATGGAGAGCAGGTAGCGTAACAACTATAAACTCAATTTTACAATGGAAACCCGGAGTTAGAAGGAGACGCGGAGGAACTAGAATAAATGGTTACAGGAAGTAAAGGAAAATTTATATAGGGCAGGAATTAGAGACTAGCAGAAAAAGACAGAGGATAGAAAGAACTGGAGAAGCACAGTCAATAGTATCGAGTAGCAGACTGGGACTAATCTGCTCTAAAAAGATGGATCTAGATAGCTTTTTAGCAGCTCAACCCCACCTGGTGTATTTAGCCATTTAATTTTCTTATTACACATTATTATTGGTACATCAAAAATTAAAAGGACGGTGCCTGTAATAAAATCTAAAATTCAAAATTTAATCAAGAAAAATAATAAATATTAAAATTTCCTATAAGTTCAAATTTATTTATTAAAATTTTTGATATAATTTTCATAAATAAATTACTTACTAATAACACTTTTTTAATTAATTCCAAAAAATCCATTTTGCAGCAATAATAAAATATTAGTATTTGTAAAATAAATATCAATCATATCATAAATAATACAGGTTTACAAAAAAAAACTAAATTTCGGACTATTTGACGAAACCATGTTACAAGGGGGTTTTTGGGGTGGCTGATCACGAATCCGGGGTCCGCTCACCTCTTTCACGCCAGGTAAAGGTCATTTCAAGGTCAAATCAAGATAAATCGACAGTCGCTCTGAGAAAGTATATTAGGGCGTTTTTGGTGTCGCTGATGACGAATCATTAGTCCGCTGACCTCTATCACTTCTAGTTCAAGGTCAAATCAACATAAATCGACACAATCGCTATGAAAATATAGGGGTTTTGGAGTCACTGATCATGAAAACTGCGGTCCGTTGAGCTCTACCACGTAAGGTAATGGTCATTTCAAGGCCAAATCAGGACAAGTCCACAAAACTGATTTGACCTTGAAATGACCTTTACCTGTCGCGGTTGAGCTCAACGGACCCCAGTTTTGTGATCAGCGACCCCAAAAACCCCCTAATATACTTTTTCAGAGCGATCGTGTCCATTTATCTTGATTTGACCTCGAAATGACCTTGAGCTAGACGTGAGCTAGTCAGCGGACACAAATTCGTCATCAGCGACCACAAAAACCCCCTAATATACTTTTTCAGAGCGACTGTCGGTTTATCTTGATTTTACCTTGAGATTACCATTACCTGACGTGATAGAGGTCAGCGGACCCCGGATTCGTGACCAGCGACCCCAAAAACCCCCTAGTCATATGGTTTCATCAAATATTCCGAAATGTATTTTTTTTGTAAACCTGTTTAATCAAAAGAATATCAATCTTTTAATTTAACCTTCGGAGTACGGAGATTATTTGACTTACTTAGATTACGATGATGGGTCAAGCGTGACCCATTCTCATTTTATTTATAAGGATGTTTTAAATAGTCAGTATTATTAAACAGTATCTTTAATTCAACAAAAAACAAAGAAAATCCTAAATTATTGTATTTAAATTTTTTAAGATGGTTACTTATGGGCATATACTAGTTCGCTCCGGCGGCCAGATTTTAAGACCTTACAGAAAACGGGCATAGGTAAGTTTGCTCCGGCCATATATTTGAATACAGTGGAACCTCGATAAGTCGGATTAATCGAGACTGCGGCCGATCCGAGTTATCGAAAATCCGAGTTAACCGAAGAATATAGTAAAAATTAATAAAACACGGTATACTTATAGATAAAGTCCATTATAATTGCAAAAACATGAAGTACATAAAATATGCACAATACATCTAAATTACGTACAGTTGTATACAATCAGTATTGTTTATTTCTTGGTAAAAAACTTGGTCAAAGTGAAAAAATGTTTGTTTTGTCTGATGAAAATCGGTTCGGGTTAGCCGGACTTCCGGTTATCGGAGGCCGACTTATCGGGGTTCCACTGTACGTATACCCGTAAACAGAGACGGCTGCGATTTACGTGTACCTACAAACATATTGAAAATATTCTTCGAAATCCGAAGACCGGGTCAGGACTGACCCGGCACCATAGATGTTACGTAGACGAAAAACTGTAATTTGCATGTTCACGAATTATATACGAAAAAATAGATTGAAACAAATAAGGAGAACTTCCGATCAATCGGATTTGTAAAAAAATTATTTCATAAAATATTAAGAAATAACTGAATTTCGGGTCACGCTTGACCCAGTCTTCGTACTCCGAAGGTTAAATAGACAACTTTAAAACATAGAACTGCATTCACAACTGTATTCACAGTAAAAGTTTCAAAAGATCACACATTACGCTTAAAGTAAGAGGTAAATCAGCAGACGAGTCGTTGTGACTTCCAAAATATGACAACACCGCTGGAAGTGACAACGCACCTTGAACTACCCTATATATGGAAGCCATAACGTATGCTGTACGCAGTGCCGGTTTAACACAGTCTGCCGCCCGGTGCTGATACGGATGCCGCGCCCAGGCTCAAAAATATTTCTTAACTTTATTTCAATTAATAATTAAAACCGGTATAATTTGACTTAAACTTTCAATTGCTGTCAGCAGAATTGCTATTTTATTTTTTAATCAAACGTTATTCGCGTTCAAAAGTTGCAATTTCTCGATTTTTTGAAAGTTCCACCGCGTTTATCTCGAAAACTATGCATCCTACGAAAAAACTTGTAAGAACATTTTTGCTTAGAATTACCCAAGAAATACAAAAAAAATGTTTTATTTTGCGAAAAATCGATTTTATGTAATTCCTCAAGTTCTTTGTTTATAACAATCTTATCGACATCCGGATCAACTGTTACCCAAAAAATTCGTGTTCTACGGGTCAAAATACATAAAAAAAAACTTGGGTAAGTCCATCTAAATAAAGGAGCCCGTAGCACCCCCTCCTGGACACAGCACTAATTTCTTTATAAGCCAAAAAATAGTTTATAACTTTAAAACATTGCTGAGGCTGCTTCAATAATCCTATTTCAATTCTGTAAAGTGCATTAGATAGGTGGAGTACTTCTTTATATGTAAAAAAATTGACAAATCTTTGTATGTTCTAGTTTTTGTTGTGCAATATTTTAAACAATTTTAATTTTTTAAAAAAAGTTTAGATTGCAAAATTATTATGCAAAATCTAGTAAGTTAATTTTAATGAAATTTGGTGTACGGTTTTAGCACATTAAAAAATTTTTTTAAGCGAATTAGGAAGGTTCCAAGTGTAACCTAAGTGATGGAAAATAATTGAATAAGGACAGGCTTGTTTTGCCCCCTTATTTTATATTTATTGCTATTTTGAAGCAAGGGTGATAAATTAAGACATTTTTAACAAATCGCATCTGATAGAAAATTTAATTATCTTCGTTTTATTCCTATAGGACTTTGTTCTAAAATGAATAGTTTTTAAGTTATAAGCAAAAAAAGTAGAAAAAAAACGAAATATTTTGAAATTTTTAAATATTTTATCTTTTTATTAATGTTCGGGGCATACTTGAGAAGGAGCATAAATTAATTATTATTAACGAAGTTATCACCTAACTTTATCCGCAAAAATCTGAATGCCACCTCTCACATCCACCTAAAAACAGATTCTTACTTGTCTAATTATATTCTTAAACGCTGTAGAATGATATAATTTTCCGGCGCGCGGCATGTTTGTACGTTATCTGACATTTAGATAACATAAACTGAACACAGTGCATAAACCATATAGGTACGTCGACGTTAATAATAATAATTTATTTATAAATTATTGTTAAGTTTTCAAGTTAATGATAAAACAGAAAAATTTTTATTATTATATCATGTGGATTTGTATGCAAATTTTATTTTACCATAATCATATAATTTCGGAACAGCACGCGCTTCGCGCGTACCGCCCTAGAACCTTCAACCGCCCGGTGCTACAGCACCCAAAAGACCCCTGGTTAAACCGGCGCTGGCTGTACGCTTCGGTATATACGTATATATATACAAAATTTATTTTGGTAAATCCTTTCCCCTCAATAGGTAGACCCATTTTATAAGCCCCCCTTTTACCAAATACACAATTTTTAAAAAATAATTCCTAGTAGAAAAGGTGGAAGTCGGACAGCCTCTTCTGTATACCGGAAGTCACAACTTAACGTGCATCAATATATATATATATATATATACCTATTGAGGGGAAAGGATTTACCAAAATAAATTTTGTATATATATACGTATATACCGAAGCGTACAGCATACGTTATTGCTTCCATATATAGGGTAGTTCAAGGCGCGTTGTCACTTCCAGCGGTGTTGTCATATTTTGGAAGTCACAACGACTCGTCTGCTAGATTTACCTCCTATTTTGAGCGTAATGTGTGATCTTTTGAAACTTTTACTGTGAATACAGTTGTCTGTGTTTTAAAGTTGTCTATTTAAATTAAAATATTGATATTCTTTTGATTATACAGGTTTACAAAAAAATATATTTCGGACTATTTGACGAAACCATATGACTAGGGGGGTTTTTGGGGTCGCTAACCTCTATCACGTCAGGTAAAGGTCATTTCAAGGACAAATCAAGATAAATCGACAGTCGCTCTGAAAAAGTATATTAGGAGGTTTTTGGGGTCGCTTGTAACGAATCCAAGATCCGCTGACCTCTATCACGTCTAGCTGAAGGTCATTTCGAGGTCAAATCAAGATAAATCAACACAATCGCTGTGAAAAAGTATATTAGGGTGTTTTTGGGGTCCCTGATCACAAAACTGGGGCCCGTTGAGCTCAACCACGTCAGGTAAAGGCCATTTCAAGGTCAAGTCAATTTTGTTAACTCCTCCTGATTTGAACTTGAAATGACCTTTACATGACGTGGTAGAGCTCAACGGACCGCAGTTTTCATGATCAGCGACCCCAAAACTCCCTATACTTTCAGAGCGATTGTGTTGATTTATGTTGATTTGACCTTAAAATGACGTTGAACTAGACGTGATAGAGGTCAGCGGACTCCGGATTCGTCTTCAGCGACCCCAAGAACCCCCTAATATACTTTTTCAGAGCGATTGTCGATTTATCTTGATTTGACCTTGAAATGACCTTTACCTGACGCGATAGAGGTGAGCAGACCCCGGATTTGTGATCAGCTACTCCAAAAACCCCCTTGTCATATGGTTTCGTCAAATTGTCCGAAATTTAGTTTTTTTTTTGTAAACCTGTGTTAATGATACCTGTCTATGACAATATGATTGATATTTATTTTACAAAAATACTAATATATTATTATTGCTGTAAAATGGATTTATTGGAATTAATTAAAAAAGTGTTAATAGTAAGTCATTTATTTATGAAAATTATATCAAAAATGTTAATAAATAAATTTGAACTTATAGAAAATTTTAATATTTTAGATTTTATTACAGGCACCGTCCTTTTAATTTTTGATGTACCAATAATAATATGTAATAAAAAAATTAAATGGCTAAACACTCCAGGTGGGGATTAGCCGCTAAAAAGCTATCTAGATCCATCTTTTCGAGCAGATTTTTTCCAGTCTGCTACTCGATACTATTGACTATTCTTCTCCATTTCTTTCTATCCTCTTTCTTTTTCTGCTAGTCTCTAATTCCTGCCCTATATAAATCTTCCTTTAATTCCTGTAACCATTTATTCTAGTTCCTCCGCGTCTCCTTCTAACTCCGGGTTTCCATTGTAAAATTGAGTTTATAGTTGTTGCGCTACCTGCTCTCCATATATGCCCCAACAATCCAATTCTGTGCCCAAATCTGAAATAATATCTACCCGGATCGAAACATTTTTTTTAATATATGAAAATAGTTATTTATGAAACGGAGCGAGTGCTATACATCGCGTAAGTTCGCAAAAAGTACTTCACGCACAATTTCATACAATATTTTATCTACGATAAACAAATAAAAATACTGTAAGTCTTCGTCACTGGAATTCATTTCTATTCTACAATTTTTAGAACTTTGACATATAAAAATTCTAATTTCTTTCAAACCACAAAACTGTCAAATTTTTTTTTGTAATTTATTGCTCATTATGTCATCACCATGACAAAGCGAAAGTTAAGAAAGAATATTTGATTATATGAAAGTGTGTCAAAATAGTGAGAAAAAGTAAATCCCATTTAAAATACATTGTTACTTCATGCTTACTTTAAAGCACTGCATCTATAATGACAGTTTTCACAAACTAAAAATTTATACATAATATGACATAGATCGAGTAGATAAAAGTCATTTATTAATTGATTATAGTCAGAAGAAAATTAGATCATGCACCCCTTGTTTTTTATAATTGTTAACATACTAAATTACATATCCAATAATTATTGTTATCCATTAAATAGATCGATGCAGATCGGCCTTATATCGGATCCTCTTCTATTAGTCCGTTCGCTGACGGTAAAATATTGCAAAACCCATAAATTTTAAAAAACCACTTAAGATTGACATGAAATTTGGCATACACATAGGTATCAAAGAAGAAAATTGATATTGTGGCGATGTTTTCTTTTGCCATGGGGGTGACTTTCACCTCGTCTAGGGATGAAAAAATATACGTTCAAAATAAGTCCGGAAATGGATTAACTGACTAATTCTAAGGAACTATTGTTATTTTTTGTTCATTTTTCAACAAAAAAAAAACACATTTTAACGGTTTTTTTGCAATTAACTCAAAAAGTAAGTATTTTATCGAAAAAAACATTCTTAAGAAAAATATAGCCCATAAAAAAGTGAAAAATGGTGTACTTATGTATGAGATCCCTAGACCCAGTAAAAGAAGAGTTGTAACTAATGACAAATAGGTTCATACACGTCAAATTTCAAATTGAATATTCCAACGTGAAGTGTCAAAAACTAAAGCACTTTTTGGGGAACACTCATTACAACTTTTTTGTAGTGTTTAAAAAAAGGTTAAAAAGTTTTTAGCATTAAATTAAGGAAGTTAGCAAATAAAATTGATCGTCACCACTTCACAAGTTGATTTACTCGTGTATGTATTGTTTATAAATATGATATGTAAGCTTCATTGGTTCAAAGTGCTTATTTTTGAAGGGGATGTAATTGAAAGGGATTGAACTAGTCACTAACCAACTGTGTATGCCAATTTTGAACAGCTATATCTTAACCAATATTTGTCTCAAAGAAAAAAACATAATCCTAAATATTCAGAAAAGCAAAACCTACATTTTTTACTCTTCGTAATTTTTGGTAGCACTAATAAATTTTATGTCATTTTGAAAAAAAAAAGCATCTCTTTCAAAATTTAAACAATTTTACTTTAAAACCCAATTTTTTCAAAAATTAGCCCTTACTTAGCCCGAATTAAGGGGTGATTTTCGGAGTTTTTTAAGAAAAATAGGACCTACTTTATTTTGAAAGTATCTTTCTTAATTTTAACGATAGAAACTTTTTTAGAAAACATAAAAAAGATTTTTTTAAAACTTGTAATAAAAAGTTGTAATAAGTTTTCTCAGAACAGTGCATCATTTTTTAGTTGCTATCATTTTTTGGTTATTTCACGTGAAATTATTTATTTTTAAATTTGACGAATATGAACCTGTTTCCTGTTTTACATTAGCTACAACTTTGCTTCTACTGATTCTAAAAAGTTATACGTACATCAATTTTGTTACTTTATAAGTTATATTTTTAATGTTTTTCCCGATAACATACCTACTTACTTTTTGAGTTATTGGCAAAAAACCGTATAAAAGTGTTTTTTGTTGAAAAATTGACATATTGACTAGCAAATAACTCAAAAAGTATTAACTTAGTGAAAAATTCTATATAACAGAAGTTGCTTAGAATTAGTGTGTTTATCCATTTCCGAACTTATTTTGAACGTATATTTTTCCCCTCCGAGAAGAGGAGAAACTCAACCCCCAGGGCAAAGTTTTCTTTTCACTTTTTTTCTTTTACATGTTACCTATGTGTAAGCTAAAATTCACGTCAATCCGTTCTTTAAAATTTGGAGCAAAAACCGTTAATGAACTATACTATCTCCGTAAGATCGTAAAAAATGAATCAGAATATTTTTCCTATCGACTAAGGTACAACCTGGAATACCTACTTTCAATACACCAATAATAATTATTATTGCGTTTTTTATAAATGCATAAAAGCATAATATTTCAGTGCATATTTCAATTCAACTGTTTTTTGCATAATTTAAGGTTTTTTTAAGTGCATATTTCCCGATCTCTATTAATTTAATGTATTTCTCCATGAGTTTACAGCATAAATCTTGATAATTATAACTGTTTTGTTTGTATAATTATTGTTTTATCATACAGTCAAAGTCACCCTTCAATCCCAAACATTTTTAAAAGAAAATAAAATTTTTATTGGATATGTTATATTATGTTCAATCAAGCAGACATTCCGTTAACATTTTTAGTCACAAAATATCAATGTTAAAGTATTATTAGAGCAACGTGTTACGGTATCACATTTCTTTTAATGACCGACACACAAAATATTTTAATGACGGATCCCACACTAAGAACCAGATTTTTATTACCTACTGCTGATAAGGTAAAGAGTTATCAAATATCACTCGTTGTCATCTCTGTGTTAATTTGAAATAATAAAATATAAATATTTTAGTTTTGTATTCTAAAATATTTGGAAAAAATACCTATGTATTTTTTTTCATTTAGGTACACATCATTTTAAGGGATTGTCCGGAAGAGTACAGGCTCAATATATCGGCATATGAATTTTGTTTTAAATACCGTCCGTATAGAGGTGTTCGTTGGGGATAGGCGCAAAATCTTGGTCCAGTGCTAATTAAATGCATTAATTTTTTTCGAATTATGAGAAAACTAATAAGTATTTTTGAAAAATTTAAACGCAGAATGGAAGCTTACATTATTAACGAGGGCATAAAGTCCCTGAAAACTTATATAATGTTTATTTTAGTAACTTATATACCTAATATATGTTCATTTTAATAAAGTTAATGGGATGAAAAAACAAGAGAAAAGTTAGTGTGATTTTTAATTTCGAATATTTCATTCAAAAGAAACTTTTTGTTTATTCTAAGGGACTTTCGGTCCTCCGTAATAATGTTATCTTTCATTCTGGGTGTATGTTTTAAAAAATATTTATTAGTTTTCTCAGGATTCGAAAAAAATAAATGTATTTAAATAGCATTGGACAGAGATTTTGCGCCTACCCCCTTAAGAGAGAGTTTACTGTATTTTATATTACTACTAGAATTTATTACTTTAAACTTTTTATCGCTCTTGATTCATTTTATCGTGTATTTACATTCAATTGTAATTGTACATTCAATTTTTTTGTATATTTTTACACGTTTTATTACTTTCGAAATAACAATAACTATAAAATCTATTTTTCAGCCTACTTGGGTCCAAAAAATACACAATTTTCGGAAATTTCGTTAAATGAGAACATTTACCTACATTTCTTGTATTTATGAGGAAACAGTAGCGATTAACAGGTAGCGAAAACGCGTTCCAAGATTGCGGCTGTAATCTTGAATATTTTTTCGAGATATTTGGCACACGTATTCGTAATATAATAAAGAATGGCGGTACAGACCCCAATTTGAAAAATATATTAATGTGTGGAAATTACTCTGTAATTAAACACAATATTAAAAAAACGAGCATGTACCGCAATTAAGAAGAACAAGAAAATAAACTTTTTTATCCGATGCCTAGATTTTGTGTCATTTTGGAACTACTAAATTTTTTTATTCCATTAGTAGTTCCAAAATGACACAAGATCTAGGCATCGGATAAAAAAGTTTATTTAAAGAAAGTGTATTTTTTTCTTCTTAATGGCGGTACGGGCTCGTTTTTTTAATATTGTATTTAATTATAGAGTAATTTCCAAATACTAACATATTTCCCGAATTGGGCTCTGTACCGCCATTCTTTATTATATTACGAATACGTGTGCCAAATACGTCGAAAAAATATTCAAAATTACAGCCGCAATTTTGGAACGCGTTTTGGCTACCTGTTGATCGCTACTGTATCACCTTAAGCTTTTAATAAGATTTTTAAAATTAATTTAGATTATTTAATAGATATACTCACCGGCACGCAAAACGGGCACCCCAAAAAATGGGTCATTTTGATGGCTCGTATCTTCTAAACCTATTGTCCGATTTAAGTATTTTTTTAATATATTATAGCCTTATTCTTTAACAATATCGCTGTAATAATATTATTTCTAGACATGTAAGTTATCATTATATACCGAATACCAGGCGTACCAATCAAACTAGGTTTTTTCTCAATTTCCACAACAGCCTGTGGAATATTCTAGCCTTTATACAATATTGAAATTAAAACCTAGCTATAGCCCCAGGTTTTCTTAACATTCTGTTTTTTATTCATTCGCTTATGTTGGATAATAAAAAAGTTAGTTACTTTAACAACTAGCCATGTTCTTTATCGATACATGGTGTTTCTAAATAAATGCGACAAACTTTAAGGGGTAATTCTGCATGAAAAAATAATGACTGCAAAAATAAAATTCTTTTGCCAAACAATCATTATTTTTTCACGCAGAATTACCCCTTAAAGTCAGTCGCACTTATTTAGAAACACCCTGTATTGATAAAGAACATGGCCAGTTGTTGAAGTCCATAACTTTTTTATTATCCAACGTAAGCGAATAAATAAAAAAAAACAGAATGTTAAGAAAACCTGGGGCTATAGTTGGGTTTTAATTTCAATATTTTATAAAGGCTAGGATATTCCACAGGGTGTTGTGAAAATTGAGAAAAAAACCCAGTTTGATGGGTACACTTGGTATACAATAAAATTTACATGCCTATCAACAATATTATTATAGCGATATTGTTAAAGAATAAGGCTATAACATATTAAAAAATTACTTAAATCGGACAACAGGTTTAGGAGATACGAGACATCAAAAATTACCAATTTTTTGGTTGCCCATTTTTCGTGCCGGTGAGTGTAGATTGAATTAGAAGTTCATTGTAAAAAAGGAAGTAAACAAAAACACGAGAAAAATTAATTTCTATAAATAAATAGGTAAGTAAATATTATAGACTAAAATAAGTACAGATAATATATATTTATAGAGATATAATTAGCTTCATTTAAGGCTAACTTTAAAAGTAAAGCAGATTTAAAAGAAAGCTATTATTAATGTTAATCAGTCGTTTACCAGCACTGGAAGCGTACGGTTGTATGTTTTGTTTTGTTGTGTTTACACATTTTGTTATTTGTTTTGATTTGATGTGTTGTGAATACTAGCTGTAAGTGTTTTATTTTTTTTTATTAATATCATCACATCACCAAGTTTAAACGACCTAGTTAAATATTTGTATAATATTTAACCTTGACACCATGACGTCCAAAAATTGTGAAATTTGCTTAGCTGAATTTTCTGAAAACGAAAAATATCAGATACGTTGCCATGGAGATTGTAAACGGTATTTTTGCATCAAATGTTATGGTCTCAATAAAACAACGGCAAAAACTCTACTGGACCCAAAAAATTCTCATTTAAGATTTTTCTGTACTTTATGTGATTCGCCTAGTCTCAGATATCTAAATGAAAAAATTAACAGTCTTTCAAAAAATCAAATACCACAAGAGAATTTTGACGCCTTAATTCAAGTTACAAAAAAACTCACTGATAATTTGCCAATTTTCATCGAGACATATGATTTATTAACCAAAAATGACGGCAAATTAGACTATATTACGAAAAAAATTGACGAGATACATAAATTAAATAACCTGCTAAATCCTGAATATCTTTTAAAATCGATAAGGCAGATGGAACAAGATATCTTCAATATATCGTCAGTTTTTTTCGGCTGTTCCAATGACACGATTAAGGTGCAAGTCCAAGATTCAAATTCATCTGAGATAAAATTGGGACTAGATAGGCTCTCTTCAAACGTAAGTGAAATATCTAATCAAATGAGTAATCTTTCAAATAAACTACCTACTATACCAACGAAGAAAGATGTATCGAAGAGAGACATTGTGTATGCCAATTCAAGTACTCAAACCGAAGACACTCAACATTTCGAAGCTAGTCCAGTCACAAAATCAAAAAGTGCAGAAGATAAATGCCACTTTGTCGTTATTAGCAACTTAACCCCAATTTACACTCCTATTCAAGTAGTTCACTACATTAAAGAGAAGCTAGGTATCAAGATGTTATGCCCTTCTTAAAGATGCCAACACAACAACAGGGTCCTCATTCAAAATAGGTATTAAGTCTAAAACATCTATTGACTTATTATTTAATAAGGAAATTTGGCCACCTGGTGTAAACATTAAATGGTCTACAGAATCCTCATGCTCCGAACCAACAACTTCATCTGAGGCAAATATGAAACCGAAGCACATCAGAAGCCCAGTTAGCTTGGAAAATCCAATTACCATTCCAAGTAAAAACAAAAATGAAGTTCAAAACACAAATATACTTACTGACAAGCAGGCCATCGAAATTAGCAAATCTAAAGATCCGTTCCGTTCCCAAATTAATTTCATTAAGAAAGATACTTTGGAACCATCGATAAATTTGGATCCTTTAACACCACCAAGAGTTAGATTAACCAATAACTCAAACAGTCGATATCTTCTAGCAAGATTAAGGGAACCGGATATATTAAAAGCAATTAAGCTACATCTTGCTTTCCTACACGACCAGCCTGCCTCAGTATTTTGTGATGGATATACCAACACCAGTGTGAAACTATTTTTGGCTTCCGAAGGACTACCTACCAAGACTGAGGAACTAAGAAAAATTCTTCTAGAATTTAACGATGCCTATGGAATTGGTCAAGCTGAGGTGGAAGCTGATCTTGTTGCTTATAGGTCCTTTCTAAGTTCAGAAAGAATCATACATCTACAAAAATCAAGGGAATGTCACCGAAATTATTATTCTACTAGCTCTCCAAGACGAAATTTTTAAATAACACGACGTGTTCTGAGGAACTAGAAACCTCGAATAATTTTAGTGATGACAACTTTAGTATGGTTCTGATTAATATTCGTTCTATAAGAAATAAAACTGACGAATTATTTTTGTTTCTGGAAGAATTAGGATTTCCCCCGATAGTTGCGGTTACAGAGCACTGGCTTGAAGTCAACGAGCCTTTTTTTGTAGAAAAATATACCACAATTGCTAGGTATGATCGTCCAAGTTCAGCTCATGGAGGCACCCTAATTCTTTCTAGAAATAATGATTTTTCTCTGATTACAAAATATGACTTTCTGTTAAATGAAGCCTTCTTTGAGTTTTCCCTAGTTTATAATAAAAATCTTAATCTTTACATTATTTGCATCTATAGATCACCTGACTCCCCTGTGGAACTATTTTTTCAGAACCTGCTAAATTTTTTAGATGACTTGCCTCATAGAAGCAGAAAAATTCTATGCGGGGACTTCAACATTAATTATGATGCTGCTTGTGCTACCCAAATTTCCTTGGTCAACATATTTGAATCATATGGTTTCTCAATGCATGTTAATTCTCCTACAAGGGTTACAAAAACTTCATCTACCATAATTGACTATATTGTCTCAGATTTCTCACCCCTTGATGTCTGCTCTACAATTATTAATGCGGGATTATCAGATCATGAAGCAGTATTTACGAAGTTTAACATCTTCAGCAAACCCTCCTCGAAAACCCGACGTTTAGGTAGGATTTTTTCCGCTGGGAATTTTCATAAATTTCAAAATTTATGCTTAACTTCTGAGTGGCATTTTCCTTCTGCGGACGTGGACTACAATTTCAACGATTTTATAGAAAAGCTTGTCTCTATCTTCAATAAGGCATTTCCTTTAATTTCAATTAAGCCAAAACATCACAAACCCTGGGCTACAAAAGGTATTCGCATATCAGCCAAAAATATGCGCTCACTATTGTATATTAAGAAATTTGCTACCAACGTCTCTGTCACTCAATATATCACCAAGTACAGGGTAACCTATCTAAAACTCATCAAATCAGCTAAAAAAGCCTACTATAAAAATCGTATGGAAAGCTCTAAAAGTGTTGCAAAAGAAACTTGGTCCATAATAAACGATCTTCGAAATAGAACTCACGCAGTTCAAACATTTGCCCTTCCACACCCGGAAAATCTAAACGAATATTTCGTTAATGTGAGTAAAAATATAACTTCTACTATTTTGCCACAAAAAGATCCCATTTCCTATCTCCCCAATTCAGGAGTGTTCTCGAATTCATTCTTTTTAAGACCAATCGATATAACTGAACTGATCCAAACTATCAATAGTATCAAAAGCAAATCATCCTGTAGTACTGATGGACTATCCATAAAAATCTTCTCAAATCTCACAGAAAATGTGTTGGAAAACCTCGTCTCACTAATTAATGATTCCTTTGAAAGAGGCAAATTCCCAGAGTGCCTAAAGATAGCCATTATTATTCCCCTTCATAAGGGTGGTGAAAAATCTAATGCTTGCAACTATAGACCTATTGCCTTACTACCGGTACTTTCAAAAATTATTGAGAGACTCATAAAAACCCGTCTCATGTCCTTTCTCATTGATAACAACATCTTATCCCAAAATCAGTTCGGCTTTTTAACTAATAAATGTACCACTGATGCCTTGTTTTCTGTGTTTCATGAGGTTTACCAAGCACTAAACAATAATCTTTATACTGCCACTGTTTTCTGTGACTATGCCAAAGCTTTTGATTGTGTAAATCACGACATTTTGATTAAAAAACTAAATTTCTATGGGATTCGAGGTATTTCTTTGAATTGGTTCCAATCTTACTTGAATAATAGGAAACAAATAGTTAGAGCAAATGATACTGACTCTAGTCTCAAAAACATTGTATGTGGAGTACCACAAGGTTCAGTATTGGGTCCTCTACTGTTCCTTATCTTTATAAATGACATCACTAACTTAAAAATCGATGGAAAAATTTTTCTTTTTGCTGATGATACCAGTATCACTTGGAGCAACTCAACTATTGCATCTCTTCATGCAACTATAACTTCTGATTTGCTTACGATAAAAACCTGGTCTGACTCTAATTTACTCTCTTTTAACGTGGATAAGACAGTAGCATTATCCTATAAAAGTGCTCTTCAACCCCTGCTTGTTAATAACAGCCAGATCTCTACCGTTGATTCTGTAAAATTTCTTGGTATTTTTTTAGACAGCAACCTCAAATGGTCCCTTCATATCGATGTGTTAAGTAAGAAACTCGCCTCAGCCTGCTATGCTATAAGATCTGTTTCGAAAGAACTCAATTTAGCATCTTCTAAACTAACATATTTTTCTTTGTTCGAGTCTCATCTTCGATATGGTCTTCCTTTTTGGGGTTCTAGTACAGCTGCCCAGTTAGATGTTATTTTTAAATTACAAAAAAGAGCAATAAGGTATCTGTTTGGCCTCAGAAGAACAACACATTGCAGAAGTTACTTCAAAGATCACGGCATTTTAACCCTTACATCTTTATATATTTTAGAAACTGTTTGCTTAATTCGTAAACACATGCATGTCTTTCCAGCAAGGCCTCGTCATGACTACTCCACCAGAAATTCAAATTTTGATGTCTATTTACCGATCCCGTCCTCTGAGTTAGTAAAGAAATCTATATTATATTCCGCAAAAAAACTATACAACCATCTTCCTTTACAACTCAAATCTGCAACATCTTTCCCCAAGTTCCGTAAAATGACAAAAGCTCATCTATCTAAAAGACCATATTATTCAGTAGAAGAGTTTCTTAATGACTAACTAAGAAATTACAGTAATGTACAAGTAACCAAACTTATCTATATTTGGGTGTCACATGCAGCAGCTTAAACTTATTAGTTCCTATGTCTATAAATAGTTTACTTTGTTGTATATTCACTTTGCAATTTCTATAAATTGTTGCAAATATATCGATTTTGTTTTTTTTCTTTACTTTATTAACTTATATTTTGTATTTATGTATATTTTTTTTATATTGACGATTTATCAAATTTCAGAAAATTGTATTTGTTATTGTTAGATATTATTTATTTATTTTTTCTGACTTTAATTAAGCTTTGTCCATAAAATTTGTATTTTCAGTGACAATAAAGCATATTTCTATTCTATTCTAACACAAAAGTATGAAGTTATTCATGTTTCATACACAAAATACTAAGTACAATTAGGACCGCGAATCCACAACAAATGAATGTCTGGAAACCGTTACACAGGGTTGCCAAAAAACGGAAGTCGCATCGAGCGGTGTGGTATACGGAAGACGCTACGCGTTGTGTATATAACCTGTATAATAGTACGGGAGCGACACTAGCGCTGGTGATATACCGTCGAACTAAAATCTGATCTTATGAGTATGTTAGATACGATATGACTTCCAGCGAAATTTTTAATATAAGCCTTCTAATACCATCTAGTAGCCAAATTCGTAAAAATATAGGCAAAACGTTGTGACTTCCGAAATCGGAAGTCATAACGGTATATATGAAGTGACAAGGATACATGTATCAATATATATATATATATATATATATATATATATATATATATATATATATATATATATATATATATACAGTATGTTCCTGTAAGTTGTATCCATATGGAAAACTTTTTTATTATTAATTTTCCGAAAAAAAGTTATTCTTCATAAAAAGCTCTGCATGGTCCAAAACCTAAGATTCAGCAATCAGATATAAAATTTTATGAATATTATACGAGGTATGTCAAAAAGTTTGAATTTCACTCAAGAGTAAAGTAGCTTTGTTTTTCACAATATTGAAAATTGCTATTATGAAAAGTTGTTTGGAATTAAAAACTATAATCTAATATGCAATTACATCCTTCTAATTGAAAAATTTTTTTTTGAAAAATTATGGATAACTAACATTATTTCAATTCTGATAACTCTTTTTTTGTTAATTTTACGAAAAAAAGTGATTCTTAATAAAAAGTTCTGCATGGTCAGAAAACTAAAATACAACCATCTTATGTCAAATTTTATCAATTTTATACAAGGTATGTAAAAAAATATGAATTTGGCTCAAGAGTAAAATACCTTTATTTTTCACAATATCGAAAATTGTTATAATGAACAGTTCTTAAGAATTAAGAACCCTGTTTCAGTATGTAATTACATCCTTCTACTTGAAATATTTTGAACTATAAAGGTATTTTACTTTTGATCTAAATTTATCTTTTTTGACATACCTCGTATAAAATTGACATAAGATGGTTGTATTTTAGGTTTTAGAGTACTTTAGACCATGCAGCACTTTTTATAAAGAATCCCTTTTTTCGTAAAATTAATAATAAAAGAGTTATTAGAATTAAAATTACTGAAAATAATGTAAGTTATCCAAAATTTTTCAAAAAAAAAAAAATTCCAATTAGAAGGATGTAATTGCATATTAGAATATAGTTTTTAATTCCAAACAACTTTTCATAATAGTAATTTTCAATATTGTGAAAAATAAAGCTACTTTACTCTTGAGTGAAATTCAAACTTTTTGACATACCTCGTATAATATTCATAAAATTTGATACATGATGGTTGAATCTTAGGTTTTGGACCATGCAGAGCTTTTTATGAAGAATAACTTTTTTTCGTAAAATTAATAATAAAAAAGTTTTCCATATGGATACAACTTACAGGGACATACTGTGTATATATATATATATATATATATATATATATATATATATATATATATATATATATAAAACAAATGAAATAGAGAATGTGGAAAAATCCCCTTACGAATAACTCACACATCCACTATTTCTGGCTGGGAAAAATTTTTCGAATAGAATCAAAGATCCAAACACCAGTTCTTAGAAATGTGTTTCGCCCTCTTCAACCTCCGTGGGCTCGTCGGTAAAGATGAGAGGTTGAATATCTTTAGACACATTCCATCAAAAAACAACATCCGAGACATAGACATAACAGGAGCGTAAATCTACGCCCAACCTGAAAATGACAGTCTCAAGTTTTAATTCCCTAATTACTTTAGAGTAAGTAAGATAATGTTTATGAAAAAACAAAAGATGTAGATCTTTGAAACACACTCAGTGATCAAAAGATCCACAGGTACTGGTTTAACGACCACTCGTACGAAATCAAACAAATGAAATAGAGAATGTGGAAAAATCCCCTTACGAATAACTCACACATCCACTATTTCTGGCTGGGAAAAATTTTTCGAATAGAATCAAAGATCCAAACACCAGTTCTTAGAAATGTGTTTCGCCCTCTTCAACCTCCGTGGGCTCGTCGGTAAAGATGAGAGGTTGAATATCTTTAGACACATTCCATCAAAAAACAACATCCGAGACATAGACATAACAGGAGCGTAAATCTACGCCCAACCTGAAAATGACAGTCTCAAGTTTTAATTCCCTAATTACTTTAGAGTAAGTAAGATAATGTTTATGAAAAAACAAAAGATGTAGATCTTTGAAACACACTCAGTGATCAAAAGATCCACAGGTACTGGTTTAACGACCACTCGTACGAAATCAAACAAATGAAATAGAGAATGTGGAAAAATCCCCTTACGAATAACTCACACATCCACTATTTCTGGCTGGGAAAAATTTTTCGAATAGAATCAAAGATCCAAACACCAGTTCTTAGAAATGTGTTTCGCCCTCTTCAACCTCCGTGGGCTCGTCGGTAAAGATGAGAGGTTGAATATCTTTAGACACATTCCATCAAAAAACAACATCCGAGACATAGACATAACAGGAGCGTAAATCTACGCCCAACCTGAAAATGACAGTCTCAAGTTTTAATTCCCTAATTACTTTAGAGTAAGTAAGATAATGTTTATGAAAAAACAAAAGATGTAGATCTTTGAAACACACTCAGTGATCAAAAGATCCACAGGTACTGGTTTAACGACCACTCATACGAAATCAAACAAATGAAATAGAGAATGTGGAAAAATCCCCTTACGAATAACTCACACATCCACTATTTCTGGCTGGGAAAAATTTTTCGAATAGAATCAAAGATCCAAACACCAGTTCTTAGAAATGTGTTTCGCCCTCTTCAACCTCCGTGGGCTCGTCGGTAAAGATGAGAGGTTGAATATCTTTAGACACATTCCATCAAAAAACAACATCCGAGACATAGACATAACAGGAGCGTAAATCTACGCCCAACCTGAAAATGACAGTCTCAAGTTTTAATTCCCTAATTACTTTAGAGTAAGCAAGATAATGTTTATGAAAAAACAAAAGATGTAGATCTTTGAAACACACTCAGTGATCAAAAGATCCACAGGTACTGGTTTAACGCCCACGGAGGTTGAAGAGGGCGAAACACATTTCTAAGAACTGGTGTTTGGATCTTTGATTCTATTCGAAAAATTTTTCCCAGCCAGAAATAGTGGATGTGTGAGTTATTCGTAAGGGGATTTTTCCACATTCTCTATTTCATTTGTTTGATTTCGTACGAGTGGTCGTTAAACCAGTACCTGTGGATCTTTTGATCACTGAGTGTGTTTCAAAGATCTACATCTTTTGTTTTTTCATAAACATTATCTTACTTACTCTAAAGTAATTAGGGAATTAAAACTTGAGAACTGTCATTTTCAGGTTGGGCGTAGATTTACGCTCCTGTTATGTCTATGTCTCGGATGTTGTTTTTTGATGGAATGTGTCTAAAGATATTCAACCTCTCATCTTTACCGACGAGCCCACGGAGGTTGAAGAGGGCGAAACACATTTCTAAGAACTGGTGTTTGGATCTTTGATTCTATTCGAAAAATTTTTCCCAGCCAGAAATAGTGGATGTGTGAGTTATTCGTAAGGGGATTTTTCCACATTCTCTATTTCATTTGTTTGATTTCGTACGAGTGGTCGTTAAACCAGTACCTGTGGATCTTTTGATCACTGAGTGTGTTTCAAAGATCTACATCTTTTGTTTTTTCATAAACATTATCTTACTTACTCTAAAGTAATTAGGGAATTAAAACTTGAGACTGTCATTTTCAGGTTGGGCGTAGATTTACGCTCCTGTTATGTCTATGTCTCGGATGTTGTTTTTTGATGGAATGTGTCTAAAGATATTCAACCTCTCATCTTTACCGACGAGCCCACGGAGGTTGAAGAGGGCGAAACACATTTCTAAGAACTGGTGTTTGGATCTTTGATTCTATTCGAAAAATTTTTCCCAGCCAGAAATAGTGGATGTGTGAGTTATTCGTAAGGGGATTTTTCCACATTCTCTATTTCATTTGTTTGATTTCGTACGAGTGGTCGTTAAACCAGTACCTGTGGATCTTTTGATCACTGAGTGTGTTTCAAAGATCTACATCTTTTGTTTTTTCATAAACATTATCTTACTTACTCTAAAGTAATTAGGGAATTAAAACTTGAGACTGTCATTTTCAGGTTGGGCGTAGATTTACGCTCCTGTTATGTCTATGTCTCGGATGTTGTTTTTTGATGGAATGTGTCTAAAGATATTCAACCTCTCATCTTTACCGACGAGCCCACGGAGGTTGAAGAGGGCGAAACACATTTCTAAGAACTGGTGTTTGGATCTTTGATTCTATTCGAAAAATTTTTCCCAGCCAGAAATAGTGGATGTGTGAGTTATTCGTAAGGGGATTTTTCCACATTCTCTATTTCATTTGTTTGATTTCGTACGAGTGGTCGTTAAACCAGTACCTGTGGATCTTTTGATCACTGAGTGTGTTTCAAAGATCTACATCTTTTGTTTTTTCATAAACATTATCTTACTTACTCTAAAGTAATTAGGGAATTAAAACTTGAGACTGTCATTTTCAGGTTGGGCGTAGATTTACGCTCCTGTTATGTCTATGTCTCGGATGTTGTTTTTTGATGGAATGTGTCTAAAGATATTCAACCTCTCATCTTTACCGACGAGCCCACGGAGGTTGAAGAGGGCGAAACACATTTCTAAGAACTAATGTTTGGATCTTTGATTCTATTCGAAAAATTTTTCCCAGCCAGAAATAGTGGATGTGTGAGTTATTCGTAAGGGGATTTTTCCACATTCTCTATTTCATTTGTTTGATTTCGTACGAGTGGTCGTTAAACCAGTACCTGTGGATCTTTTGATCACTGAGTGTGTTTCAAAGATCTACATCTTTTGTTTTTTCATATATATATATATATATATATATATATATATATATATATATATATATATATATATATATATATATATATATAACTTCAAGGGTAACATATATATATACACCCCGGTATGTTTAAGTCCTCCTTTCGGAAACCAGCTATAAGTCGTCTCCCAGAAGGAGTGAGTATATCAACTTTTTGATTTAAGTATATTGCTTAAAAGATCTCTATGATATGCAGTGTGAAAAAATTGAAATCATTTTTTTTGTCATTTTTTTAATCCACTATTTTTCTCTCCTCCTTACATTGTGCAATGTTTGAAACTTCCACGTGTATAATTGCATTATCCATTTCTAACAGGTTTCGGTCTTCCTGGGTATATTTTTGTTACAAAATGCATATAATAGGTTAACCAACCTGTGTTGCCAGATTTAGACATTTGTCTCGCCGCCGTGGCAAAATTTTAAAGGAACCGTGACGTCACGAAATCTACTGTTTGTTCATAAGGTTCATATGATGAGTTTCTTTACGTTTTATTTTTAAGGCTATACCTTTGCTTTATTTTGTTTTTGTTTCGTGGTTTTTAACATTTAAACGAAATGACAGATTCTATAACAAAATCAGTTTTTTATTCATAACTCCTAAGGTCTGTTTATTATTGTGGTAGGTATGTATTTGTCACAGGTTACTCTTTATTTGTGTTATTATTTATTTGTCAGTTTCTGTATGTTCGGTCCCATTCAGTGCTGTGAAATCAGTCTACCCCACGTAATTTCATGATATCACGGTTCCTTTTAAATTTTGCTACGGGCGGCGGCGAGACAAAATAATACAGATGTAGATTAGTGTTTGTTTTTAAAGAAACGCAGTAGTTGTTGAATGTTTTTAAGAAAAGTTTAGATTGAAAACATTAAACATTAAATTAAAAACATTAGATGATAATATAGACGAAATTTTGGAACGGGAAGAAATTCAAAAATTCTCAGACCACGAAACTAACAAAGAGGAATTTGATTAATGAAAGTAACATAAAATCCGAAAAAAAGAGAAGAGTGCTCACTCCTTGGACAGAAGACCAAAAAGTAGTCGTGTGTTATTATTTTAAAGCTCAAATTAAAGAAAAAAAGCACCAGAGAGACAAGAGTGTATAGAACTTATTTCGAAATATCCAGTACTGTTTCACAATAAGAACTGACTAAAAATTAGGCATTGTCCAAAATAAGTACATGAAAACAAGTAAATAGTTACTGTCTGCTTCTATTATTGATTTCTTATTTGCCTTATTGTATTGGTAGATTCCGTTATTTTTTTAGGTGAAATAAATATTTCGGTTTTGCTTTTCTTTTTGGTCACCCTTCTTCCTTATAATAGCAAAGTTACACCGAACAGATTAAGTTAATGTATGGAACATGTTGTTGAAATTTTGTTCTAAAAGAAACAAACACTCCCACGTTTATTTAGTATTTTTTTTAGACATTCTTAAGTACAAATTACAAATAAAATAAACCCTTCATTTTTTCTTATTTTGAATCAACTCTGTAATTAAACGTTAAATTCAGTAATTTTGTATAATATTTGTTATTGCTATACAGTGAGCACGTAAAGGTTGGAATAAATTCATTTTCTCAAGAATGGACGATTTTGGGAAAAAATCCCGAAACAGGTCGATTTTTATTTTTAAATTACAACTTTTTGGCATATATATCATACTAGTGACGTCATCCATCTGGGCGTGATGACGTCATCGATGGTTTTTTAAATACGAATAGGGGTCGTGTGATAACTCATTTGAAAGGTAATTCAATTCTCTATTCAGTAATATAACCATTAACATAATTATCTATACAGGGTGTCCAAAAAAATTTTTTTGGATTAAATTTACTGACAAAAGAAGAATGCAAGTAATTTATTTAATTTAAAATACATTTTACTACTCTCAGAAAACATAAAAAAATGTTTGTTTGAAAAATAATCATTGCTTTTCGCTTAAATTAAATGTTAAAACTGGCAAGAGGAAGGTGGGTGGCTGCTTTAATACTGAATTTAAGAAAAAAACAATATTTATTTGTCAAATAAACAATATTTCATGTTTTCTGATAGGAGTAAAATGTATTTTGAGTTAAATAAATTACACACATTCTTCTTTTTATGTCAATAAATTTAATTAAAAATATTTTGTTTGGTCACCCTGTATAAATAAATATGTTAATGTTTATATTACTGAATAGAGAATTGAATTACCTTTCAAATGGGCTATCACACGACCCCTTTTCACATTTAAAAAAATCGTAGATGACGTCATCACGCGCAGATGGGTGAAGTCACTAGTTCGATATATATGCCAAAATGTCGCAATTTAAAAGTAAAAACTGACCTGTTTCGTGATTTTTTTCCAAAATCGTCCATTCTCGAGAAAATGAATTTATTCCAACCTTTACGTGCTCACTGTATAATAATAGGAAATAAGGGAGAAATAAGGAAAAAATATCCTGTTGGTTACATGACCCCCTACAGGCCGAAAACCAATATTTTGAATAGTATGGACATCTATAATAATAACGTAAATATTTACGTTATTATTATAACGTAATCATTCACAGTTGCTTTGTTTATAACAATTAAGTAACAAAATTAGTAATTTTGAAAGTACATACTTCAAAGTTTTAAATGTACCAAATATAAAAAAAGGTTTCCTTTCAAGGAAATTATCGACAAAGCTTCAAAATGTGGCCCTTAAAATCGGCCGGCCTTGAAACTTGGGAGATCGATGAGAACGGTGAAGGAGCTGTTAGCTGTATCTCTTTTTCTCCTTTATGGATTTCGACGTTTCTTTTTGTAATTTGTACGTACTTTTTGCGTAAATTACGAATATGCATTATTTAAATAAATTAATTGTTATATACACCATCAAATTTGTTAAAACAATTTTTTCAATCTTATTTAATAATATTTGAAGTAATTTTAATCACAAAACATAAATATTTATGAATAATATAATAACACATAGTTCTTCATTAAACTTAGTAAATAATTTGTTTTTAATAGATTGTATGAAAAAACAAATTACCCCATTTAATTGTTTCTAAAACGAGTATTGGTCTATGAAAATCAAAAAATCTCAAATGAACTAAGTTTTAATTTTTTGCTAAAAACATGCTACTAGATGAATGAAAAACTGAAGTTACAGAACCTCCAAACAAAAGATAAACGTAAATAATTGGGGTTGGAAATTCAGCTAAGAACAGTTAGTACCGATCCGATCAACGGATCTTCTTTATACCAGATTTTTTATTAAAATAAACTACCTGCTCTTGAAAGACAGGTTGCACCGAGTGCCTGTTAGTACAGAGATATAAATATGTTATTGACTTCGATAACCAAAACCTCTACCTTTCTCTATTATATATTTTGATGTCTCGTTTTTAATCTATATGTACCCTTTTGCGTCGTTATGAATAAGTTTTTTGTTAATAAAGTGATTATTTAATTAACTATGTAAATTGTGGAAACAATTTTTGGAAATTCTTTTACGGTATTTTTAGGATGACTTTGTTGGCAATCATGGGAGTGGATCATATACACTTGAATTTACAATAACTTATAATAAATAACTGATAATCGATATGTTTTTCTAAAAAATACTAGTAATCCTACATAAATCTCATTTGTTGTTGATTTATTTTCTTTTAATAGTCTTGTTGTCATACCAAAACGTATGAAATACCTTAATTTTTATTGTTTTGTACAATCTTAAAATTATAACTTTCAATTTTGTAAGATACAGTTACAATATTCTAGAAAATTTGGAAACACTATTTATTTCAAAATCTTTAAAAGTTATGTTTTTTTGAATTTACTTTCTGAATTTTGCAACACTATAATAATAATGGTACACACATATATACATACAAAATAGGTTTTAACGAGTAATAAAATAAATATAGATCAAGTCGTAATTAACCCGGCACCTGCCACGTGGCTTTGCAAGGCGCCAACTGCCACGTGGGGTGCTCACAGCACCCCTTAAAAATTGTCTGTAATATACTTGTTTAAAAAACAAAATAATGTGTTGAGTAACACAAGAATGTAAAAAAACATGTTTTATTAACTTATTAGCCACTAATATGTTATAAAAGGTAAAAAATAAAATGAAAAAGGTGTTATAAGCAAATTAGCAAGTACCAAGCCATAATAAATGAAGTCAAGTAAAATATCTAAAAAAATTAAGATTTAGTGTGTATAGAGTCTATATTAATAATTTAAATCAGTTATTTCAATAAAACATGTAAATTTGACCTGTTTATCAAAAATACAAAAAAAAAATTTAAAACTTAAAGTGCCAGATGATGACACCCCAATTCGATTTTAGAGCTATAAGTTCAGAATGACACTAAATATCTACTTCAAACACTAACACATATATGCTATATAATATTATAGAAAGCTACTAGGACGCACAGCTCCGTTACCAAATTTGAAATACCAAATATTTGATAAAAATGTGTTATGGGGTGCTCGTAGCACCCCACGTGGCAGGTGCCGGGTTAAGTGATTTTTGTGAATTATGTGAATAATATTTAATAAAAATAATTATACAACACATTATATTTCCTTATACAATATTATTCTCTAATAAATTTACAATACATTTTTGTTTAATTTATTAATATTTTGTATTTTGTCAACGACATCTGATTTGGACGTCGAAACGTTAATAAAATCATTTTTTTAGTTAAATTGTGGCTTATTTTCCATTTAGAATAGTTAAATTTACAAAAATTTAAACTATAGAAAAAAACAATATGTTGAAAAATGTTCTGCAAATAATGTTCTTTTTGTCCTCTCTCTAATTTCTCTCTACTTTTGTTACATTTCATTTTTCATTTATCTAGTAGCATGTTCATCAAAAAGTAAAACCTAATGTATTTGAGATTATTAACCTATTTCCTTGAAAGAAATCTTTTTTTATATTTGGTACATTAAAACTGTGAAGTATGTTTTTTCAAATGCGGCTAATTTTATTTCTTAAATGCTATAAACAAAGCTGCTGTGAATTAAAAAAATGGGAGGGGGGGGGGGGCAACTTCGTCCCTAATTGTCCTAGGACAACTTTTTCTCTTTCTAAATTTGTAAAACAATTCAATCTTTCTAAATATGTATGAAAAAATTGTTTATAAGCAAAAAATCGAAATGTTCTTTCAAAATAATTTTGCAATACTTATTTAAAAGTATTTTTTCTCATTTTTTTTATTTTTTTAAATAAAATTATTAGTATAAATCTTCTTCTTTCATAAAGTGTATTACTGTAACTTTATCATTTTCTGACTTGTGGCAAAAAAAATTAATTTGGGATAAACAAATTAAATAACTTTTGAACCATTTTACCGATTGCTTTGAAATTTAGGGTATAATTTAAGCACCTGAAGTCTCAGCATTCCATGTAATAAGAAGGTTTGGCTTAATTTTTAAATAAGTTATTAAAATTTATAAAAACTCAAAATTTATGACTTACATTGCAATTTTCTAAGCAACAAATAAGGATGGATATATTTAGTCAACGCCATATTGAAGTATTTTATATTAGGATTTATGAGTTTCTTACTCTCAAATTTGTTTAAATGCTTAACTTTTTGGTAATTGACGAAAAAAGCGAAAATCACGTTTTTTGTTCTTTATTTGTTTATATGTATACACTATGTTTATGTATATCATCAAAATCGACTGCAAGAAACATAATATATGTGATTGTTATACAGGGTGTTTGGTAAAGAATGGGCCATAGCTTAACCCCAGTTTCCTGAGGTTAAAATAGGCCGATTTAAGCTAACTTACCTTACTACAAAGTTCATAATAACCGAGATACAGGGTGTCAAAGTTAAACTTTTTTTTTTATTTATTATTGAATATTTCCTGACAGGTATGAGATAACAACATGAAATTTGCTAGGTGGGGGTTTTTTGGGTCGAGAAAACTAAATTCCCTACCAAAAATTATGTATTGCCCAGAGGGCGCCACATACGCCTTTCAGCACTCATTTATTACGTTCAATTTTTTTTATCCCTCACTCAGTATAATTTTGACATTAAAATTTTTATTCTCCTATTAGTTTTACTTAAAAAAGGTATACTTCTTTCATCTCCCTAAACTTGACCGTTTTCGAGATAAACGCATTTTAAATCTGCGATACACCATCATTTTTAGCATAATATCATTGTAGTTACACCCGAAAAATAACTTAAAACCATAAAATTATCCAAAAATGTATCGCAAATTTCTTCAAATGGAATTTGCGATGCAATGACATAAATTTGAGAACTGGCACAATTACTATGGCAGGGGTTCCCAAACTTTTTTGTACCACGCCCCCTTTTGTTAAAATGAAAGTTTCTCGCGCCTCCCCCCCCCCCTTAACAATAAATTGTATATGCCTGGGAACAAAACAAAATCAAATAAGTGTTACATAAGAAACAAAACATTTATTTATATATACATACTGCCATAAAATACAACAATATCAGTTTTAATAAAATACAAAAATTATTAATAAAGGAAAAAATAGATTAGGTTGGTTAATGAGATGGATGGGCTTGCATTTTCTTTACTAGTATGCCTATTCGTTTCTGAGTTTTAGTAAGTGCACAACGCAAGTCACTAGCAGCATCAAGTTTATTTCGATACTTTGTTTTAATTGCCACAAGTGTTGAAAATGCTTTTTCGCACAAATAGGTACTTGAAAAAGGCAAATATAAACGAAGAGCTTCCCGTGATACACTAGGATACACTTTGAAATATTTTAACCAAAATGAAGGTTTGTCCATTATATCAAAGTTGTATTTGGCAGAGGAATCATGTTTTATTTGCAAAGCATCTTCTTGAAGTGATTCAGGCAAGGAGTCTATGTTGACATGGAATGGGTCGGTTGACATTCTGAAAATACTATCGTCACAAGTGTTTGGAAAGTATTTCTGGAACTCTTCAATTAGGCTCTCCAAATGGTTTGATATTTGGATTTTCAAACTTGATCCTTCATAAATATCTCTGAAGCGTGTTTCTTCTGACATTGACTCTACTTTAGGAAAACTCGAATAATTGCAGGGGTTTGCTGATATTTTACGCCTCCAAAGTTGCAGTTTCTCAATATACATATTAATCGCATCACGATGAGTAACTATATTTGAGTCTCCACCCTGCAGTTTTAAGTTAAGGCTGTTCAACGAGTCAAAGATGTCTGACAAATAAGCCAATATTACTTGGGTACAACTTTTTTTGAAGGCCACGCTTAGTTCATTTTGCTTTTGCTGTTCCAAGAAGGTGATTACTTCATCTCGAAGGTCAAATAATCTTGCTAACATGTTTCCTTTTGAGAGCCATCGTACTTCTGTATGAAATAGCAGTGTTTTGTGATCACTTCCTAAATCTTCACAAAGATTTTTAAACAGTCGAGTATTCAACGCACTGTTTTGTATGTAATTCACTACTTTAATACACAACTTTAAGACAGCATTGCATTCATTTGAAAGAGTTTTTGCTGCCAAGGCTTGTCGATGTATTACACAATGTATCCCAGTCACATCAGCATTTTTCTCTCTTACTAATTGTACAAATCCTGAGCGAGAACCAAGCATTGAAGGCGCGCCATCCGTACATACACCGATTAGTTTTTGCCAAGAGATTTCCTGTTTGTCAAAAAAGTCTGACACTGCTTTCATAACATCAATAGCTTTTGTCGTGGTCTCCAACTCTGCAGAAAAGAGTAGCTCCTCTTTCACTCTATCATTTTCAACATACCGAACATAAACAATTAACTGAGAACATTGTGCTACGTCGGTACTCTCGTCTAGCTGAATAGCAAAAAATGGCGATTGTTTTACTGCATCAACTACCTGGTTTTGTATGTCTTCGGCCATATCATCAATGCGACGTTTTACGGTATTGTCAGAAAGAGGTATTTGAGATAACTTTTGCTTACTCTGCGTTCCAAGAATAATATCAGCTGCCTTTAACAAACACGGTTTAACAAGCGTCTCTCCAATAATATGGCTCTTCTTTTCTTTAGCAATCAGAAGTGATAGCTCATATGAAGCTTCAAGAACTTTTTCAGATGACTGAGCAGTAGAACCAGTACTATCTAACTTCATGCGTTTTAAATTTTTAGATTTTGTAGCAAAAAATTCCTTTGGTTTGTCCTTAAAAGGGTTATGTTTGGATGACAAATGTCTTTCAAGACGATTAGGTCTCATTGCATCATTACTTAATACTTCATAGCAAATTACACACTGAGAATGTTCGACATTATCTTTACGCATACAAATAAACCCATATTTGATATAATCATCATTATACTTGCGTTTCTTTGCTGAGCTCATCTTGACTACAATTATCTTCCCTCACTCAAATCAACGAAATCAATAAAAGTCAACTACCACAATTAAAATTTCACAACACGTACGCTTTTATAATGCAAAAATAAGTGCAGGCTACGCCAAGGTATCTCAAACACTGAGTCACAATTGATAAGAGCTGCGTCTGCGGTTAGCTGGCCTGCGTCTGGCGTTTAGGAGGGAAGGAGGGAGGCAGTGCTTGGAAAAGCTCGGTTGTCAAATCAGCCTTAAAGCAAAAAAGCCTTAAAGTCAGATGTTACAGTGGTTTGTTTTAATTTTCTAAACATCATGGTTAATTTAGAATTTTAGAAAGACTAGGTAGGCACCTGAATTTAATTTAATTTTCGACTTGTCTCGCGCCCCCCCCCCGACATGTCCTTACGCCCCCCAGGGGGGGCGCGCCCCCCAGTTTGGGAACCCCTGTACTATGGTTTTAAGTTATTTTTCGGGTGTAACTACAATGATATTATGCTAAAAATGATGGTGTATCGCAGATTTAAAATGCGTTTATCTCGAAAACGGTCAAGTTTAGGGAGATGAAAGAAGTATACCTTTTTAAGTAAAACTAATAGGAGAATAAAAATTTTAATGTCAAAATTATACAGAGTGAGGGATAAAAAAAATTGAACGTAATAAATGAGTGCTGAAAGGCGTATGTGGCGCCCTCTGGGCAATACATAATTTTTGGTAGCGAATTTAGTTTTCTCGACCGAAACAACCCCCACCTAGCAAATTTCATGTTGTTATCTCATACCTGTCAGGAAATATTCAATAATAAATAAAAAAAAGTTTAACTTTGACACCCTGTATCTCGGTTATTATAAACTTTGTACTAAGGCAAGTTAGCTTAAATATCCTATTTTAACCTCAGGAAACTGAGGTTAAGCTATGGCCCATTCTTTACCAAACACCCTGTAGATGTCCGTACTACTCAAAAAGTTTATTTTCGGCCTGGAATGCCCTGGAGGGGGATGTGTCACAAGAAAAATCTTATTTCTCTGGACTAATAAGCGTACCCACAAACTGAACATTAAACTAGCCGCTTATGCAATTTAATCTATGATAGAGTACGTTTTTCTATTTATTTTTAAAAATTAATAGTACATAAATTATGAACACAACCTGGATTACCAGAATTTGCTACAACATAAAAAGTAAAAATTTATTCGACTGTTAGTCCAGTTGGGTTAAACTAATAACAGGTCTGACCTTGCATTACGAACTGCCCCAAATTTTATTTTTTTAATCTTTAGCGGGGCCAATAGTAGTGTTAATTTAAAATCTCGACTGAATTCTGCCGTTCGTTAGCCGCCATCTTTATTTAAAACGAGAACCGTTTTTGCTCAATATCTCCGCTATTTTCAACTTGTCGACAAAAAGTATAAAAGCTGAAATTGTTGAAAATGCGATTTTCTATAATTGCTTTTATTACATTTTTTTATCTTGGGTCGATATGTTCCGAGTTATGGCGAATAATAGTGACAGTTAAGGCACATTTATTGACTTATCTTTTTTAATATTAGTTTTACGACAAAAAATATACCTATACAAAAATAGAGAGAATTAAATTTTACATAATTATGATGTTTTATTTTTTTTGCTAAAATCAATATTTAAGGTAGTACGCATGCATTAAAGGCGCAAGCATAAGACCCGTATGGTTTTACAGCAAATGTTCTTGATTAATATCTCGGACATTTTCAACTTTTTGACAAAAAGTGTAAAAACTGAAGCTGTTGAAATTGCCATTTCCTACAATTTTCGAGAGAACCAGTAGCAGATCTACTGGGGGGGGGGGGCAATGGGGAAATTCCCTCAACAGGGTCCAAAATTAAAAGAATATTGTTGAAATATAAAAAATATATTACCTGACATGAAACTTACATCGACAAACAAATTCAACCAATAAACCCGCTATTTATTAAAATTAAGTGAACTTAATGCATATAAGGTATTATTTACGTCTTTTATGTAGTTTCGTTGGTGTTTCATTGGAAGTTTCAAAAATGGTAAAAATAGAATTCTCTTTATTTTTGTTTATGTACAATTATCTTGTAAAATTAATAACAAATAAGACAATTCAAGAATTATACTTCCCACTTCCCCTCTATTTCCACTATTTTCCCCCTTAACTCGTAAAATATTGATCGCATAAAAAAATTGTGAAACAGAAATTTTAGAAAATTGCATTTCCAACAATTTTAGTTCCTACCGTTTTTGTCAAAAAGTTGAAAGAGGCGAAGATATTAAGCAACAACGGATCACCTTTAAAATCAATATGGCATATGGTAGCTAACGCAACGGCGGAATTCAGACGCGATTTTAAATTTACACTACTATTGACCTTCCCTAAAGGATAGAATTATAAAATTTAAGGCACCTTAAAAACAAAATTATTCTCCCCCCTCCCTTTTTCCTACTTTCCCGCTTAACTCGGAAAATATCAACATCACGAAAAAAATTGTTAAAAACTAATTGTGCAAAATCATATTTGGAACAATTTTAGTTCTAGTCTATTTTTGTCTAAAAGTTGAAGATGACGTAGATATTGAACAAAAACAATTGCTGTAAAATTAATCAGGTCTTACGCTTGTGCATTTACCGCATACGAAGGTTTTACCTTAAATATTGATTTTACAAAAAAAACGTTAAAAATTGTATAAAATTTAATTCTCTTCATTTTTGTATAGGCACATTTTTGTTGTAAAAGTAATATTAAACGAGATAAAACTGTCACTATTTTCCGCCATAACTCGGAAAATATCGACCTTACGAAAAGACTGTAATAAAATTAATTAAAGAAAATCACATTTTCAACAATTTTCGTTGGTATAATTTTTGTCTAAAAGTTGAAAATGGCGAAGATATTAAGCAAAAACGGTTCTCGTTTAAAATCAAGATGGCGGCTAACGCAACGGCGGAATTCAGTCGAGATTTTAAATTTACACTAATATTGACCCCTCTAAAGATTAGAAAAACACAATTTGGGAGAGCTCGTAATGCAAGGTCAAATGCTATCCCGACTGGGCTATATATATTTTACGAATCTTACGATTCAGCTTTACGATCAAACTTAGGTAGTAGGTAGGTATACATTTTCAAAATTTTACTGTAAGTAGTCAAGCAATTACCACTTGTAGACGTAGGCATAACGATGAAATAGAACATCACGTAGATTTTAAAGTTATAAAGTCTATATTATAGAATTGTATGTACACACATCTAAATAAAATGTAAGATTTAAAAAAATAAAACATATATAAAAAGTTACTACTGAAAAACTAGAATGAACACACAAATAAACATAGTATAAACAATGGAAAAAAATAATAACAAAACAAAAAAAAAACAGAAACAAAAAAAATCAAAAATAAAAAAACACTAAAAATTATACACGCTTTTATTTATGAAACTACTATGGTCATAAATAAACGGTGCTAATACTTCAAGATTATTAGGCGATAGACGATGCGAGAGACCAACAGTCGAATATTCCTAAAATAGATTTAATTACATGCAGTGTTGCCCGATTTGCGGAACACCTATGCTATGTAAATATATAAACAATTATTTAGCGGAAGACCTACCATCGGAAATACGAACATTTCGTATAATGCAGTCAATATACGTAGAGCGGTGGCGCCGCCGCGGCTCTCGGTCATGTCTCTAACTAAATTATACAAAATGTTAAAAAAACCATAATAAGTCGTCCCTCTAAAAAGTTGTAGAAAGGTGAAATATGATAAATTAAATCGATTTACATAGATTTCTTTCGCTCCTCCATATACTGTGGAGCTATGTCGGTCGGACGACCTAACATATGAAAAATGTCGATGAATGGAAGAGTGAAACATGGTGGGTATATATATATATATATATATATATATATATATATATATATATATATATATATATATATATATATATATATATATATATATATATATATATATATATATTGTTGTATATCTTATTTATTTATATGTGATGATATTCTTATATGTAATTTAATTTAATTAATGCATTAATGCTAATCTAATTAATCAACCAGATCACATATCAATATGTTTTCAATCTCAGGGCGAATTATAAAATTACTTACTTACTTTCGTGACTTCTAAGTATTTCTCAGTGGTTCCTAATCGGGATAGAAAAAAATAAAATAATACACACATATGGATTACAATTATAAATCAAAATTTTGTTTATTTTATATAAATGGCAATTACTGCTTAATATTTGTTAATCTTATATTTATTTAATACAAACATTTAAAAATGGGAATCTTATTTCCTTTTGGTTTCCAATTTGAAATTTTTATTAATAATGAACTATTAGGATTTATTAGCAACAAATTGATTTAAGTTTGCTGAAAATCTTCTGATATTAGCGATTATGTTCTTCAATTTTTAATGTGGTACTTAATACAAAAAAACCATACATTCATGTCCTGACAAATGAGACTGACCTTTATCTGGTGAACTGCGAATGTCCTCACACAAGACCCGTTTCCTCCTACCCTTGGTTGCGATGAAAAACTCGTCCTGGCCTCCAGTAATGTTCTCCTTTGAAAACTACCTCGTATCGCTCTCGTTCCTGCTTTTCTCGTGATGCCGTGTTCTATCCTTTTTCGAACCACTTCAATCAGCTACCGGGACACTCTTTGCTCAAGGAGATTCTTTTCTCTCGACTCGGCCTACCTCTCGTTCCGATGGGTACTCAACACTCACGGAATTATACCGGCTTTTTCACTCTTCGTACACTACCGTCTACCACTGGACTTCCCCTCTCGACCGCTCAAAACATTCTGCTCTCTCATCCTCATTCATTTCCCTCCTTTCTAAATATCCCTTCCAGATTCAAAAATCAACATTCCACCACAAATTATAATTCGCCGTATTCCTCAATACCAACTTTTAATCTTTCTAAATATGTTTAATGGATTTCAAGAAAAAATAATCATTTCCCAATTTAAAGTTACTTTCTACTTTTTACAAAACTTAATGACCTATTATCTATTTCACTGAGTCTTATTTAGCGTAGGCTAATGATCGAATCTTCCGCGAAACACTATAATGGTCCGCGTCACTCAACTTGTTTATCTTAGGCGCATTGTTACCGAGTTTCGTACACTTCTTCGAATCACTTTCTTAAAAACTAAATATAATAATTTGTTGTATACAGGTTGTTCTAAATTTACATGCCCGTGGCTGAGAAAATTGAAGATCTTTTATATTAATTTGAATTTTGCTTATAATTATAAATTTTAATTCTCCTATCAAATAGGAATATAACAAATCCCCGCCTTGTATTCGATAAAATTTATCTGCATTTTTAAATAAATTTTCTCGAGGCAAAACCAACTCCCTGTCTATTTCCTTACTTTAATCTACGTCTTATACCCTAACTTACTATCTACTTTATGTAATTCTGTCTTTTATTCGTGATATTTGTATACATCGTGAATATTATAAATTCCTCGGATCTTTTCCGAGTTCCTATGCCTCAACTCATAACTATTTATCCCATTTTCATTATTCACGATGTACGGGCCTTCGAAAACAGGCATCAACTTTGCGCAAATGCCCCCAGGAAGATTTGATACTCGTAATGCCCTCACGAGTACTTTTTCACCCTTTTGGAAAGTCACTGGTCTTCTTTTTCTATTGTTTTCCTGTCTTTGAATATACTTTTCGTTGCTTCGCCGTAATCTTCTCTGTACTGTTTCAATCACCTGTTGATATTCCTTTGGCTCTGGGTCTTCCCATGGCCTTATCGGCAGTACACCCTTCATGATGTATTCTGGGGTCTCTTTTGTTACTGTGCTCGGAATTGTATTTAGATACACTTCTATTTCCGCCATTTTCCTGTCCCAGTGGCGATGTTGACCATCTGTTGCAATGCGAAGAAATTTCGTCACTTCCTGTATGGATCGTTCCGAAGGATTACTCTGTGGATGCCTGATGCTGACAAAATTTGTCTCTATTCCGCGTTCTCGAAGTTGTCCCTTGAAACGATCATTTCGGAAATACGTTGCATTGTCCAGTAGAATCTTTTTTGGTGTTCCTACTGTGGCTATAAAATTGTCGATTTTTCTTAATATTTCTTCCCCCTTTGTGGTGCGGCAAGTATATAATTTTACGTATTTTGAAAACACATCCACCATCACTAGAATATGTTTGTTCCTTTTAGTGGTCATAATTAGATCGCTTAACATATCTATTGCTACAATGTCTAGTTTGTTTCGGGCTTCAATATTTTTGGCAATATTTTCGTTTTTGAAATTTCTACTCTTATATTTTTGGCATACATCGCACTTCTGGGTAATTTCCTTTGCAATGCGGTAATCCTGTCGGCTGATGTAATTTTCCCTAAAAACGAGCCAAACCTTTCTGCTACCAATATGCCCATTGTCCTCATGTAATTTCTTTATTATCTTTTCTGCCAATGTCTGTGTCACTAAATATAGTTCCTTTCCGTCTATTCTCTTAAAATATATGTTATTTTCTACCTCCGCTCTTCTTTTCTCTCTTTCCTCTAGGTCTTCCTGGTTTATCCTTATCTCATTTAACGAATATATCCCTTCTTCTTGTATTAATCTATTTCGTCCCACCTGTAGAGTAATTGTTTCCTTTTTTCCGGTGTCCTCATCCCGTGTTAGAGCGTCGGCTATTATGTTGTCTTTTCCTTTTATATATCGGAACTCAAAATCATACTCCTGTAATAATAGAATGCCTCTATGTATTCTATTATTTACTAATCTATTCTTCATGATATGTACTAAAGCTGCATGGTCTGTTTCGATTGTGAATTTTGCTCCCAATAAGTAAAACCTCAATTTGTTTACGCAATATAGTACACTGGCAAACTCCAATTCTGTAACACTATATTTTCTCTCATGTGTTTTAGTCACTCGAGATATAAAGCATATCGGCACTTCTTGGTCGTTTTGTATTTGAGACAGAACTCCTGCGAATTTTTGTATGGACGCATCAGTTCGGAGTATAAAAGGTAAATTGTAAATGGGGTGGTATATTTTCGTTCCTTTTGCGAATTCTCGTTTTAATGTTTTGAAAGCTTCCTCCTGTTCTTCTTTCCAATTCCATTTTATTCCCTTTTTTAGCAATTTTATCAGAGGAATTTCCTTTTGGCTCAAATCGGGAATCAGCTTTTTAAAATAATTAATCGTGCCAAGAAAACCTCTCAATGTTTTCAAATTCGTTGGTCTTGGGTATTCATCTATGAGCTTGACTCTGTCTTCGGCTAATCTGACTGTTTTGGTGTCCAATTGAAAACCCAAATAAATTACTTCTTTTTGAAAAAATTGACATTTTTCAATGTTTAATTTCAATCCCGGTGTGTCCAATTCTTCCAGAATTATTTTTATGTGTTCCAGATGACTCTGAGTATCTTGTGAAAAAATTAATAAATCATCGATATAATGAACTATGAAATCTTCATGGCGATTTAAAATGGTATGTAGAGCTCGGACGAGTGCAGCACAAGCACTCTGCAATCCAAATGGCACTACCTTAAACCGGTAGACAATACCATCAATCGAGAAAGCGGTGTAGTTTCTACACTTTTCAGCCAAAGGTATCAACCAAAAACTGTGTTTTAAGTCAATTTTAGAAAATATGTGTGATCCCGTAATTCTTCCAAAAATGGCCTCGATGTTTAGAGGTGATTCATATTGTGATACAGTGTGCTGGTTGATATTCCTGGCATCTAAACATAATCTCAATTCTCCATTGCTTTTCTTTACTATCACAATCGGGTTAACATACGGTGAATCACATCTTTCGATGATTTGATCTTCCAACATTTTATTAATTTCTTCTTTCACCTCTTGTCGATACTTGTATGGAATCGGGTAAGTCTTTGATCTAAAATTTCCCAAGTTTTTCACCTCAAATGAATGTTCGTACTTTTTCGCCACTCTGTTTTCCTCATTGATCAAATTTTCGTAGTTTCTTAACATCAACCGCAATTCTTTTTCTTTTCCTTCTCCACATATCAATTTTCTGTCTTTTTCCTCAGACTCTTCACATATGTTTACCGTGCATTCTGCATCCTCGTTTGCATATACCTCCTCTTCAAATACCACTGTTTCAATCATATTCTTTTCACTTTCATTTGTTAGCTTTATTTCTTCTTCTCCTGAGCTCGTCTCTTCTTTTGAGGAATCCCAGGTTTCTTTTGCTTTTGATACTATCAATTTTTCTTCTTCTGGGCTCAACTCTTCTTTTGAGGAGCCACAGGTTTCATTTTCTTTTATCTTTTTCTGACTTTTTCTCCTTTTTCTTTTTCGTCCTTGCTTCGTTGCCAAATTCATTTCCATTGTTTGTTCTTTCCCTGATTCGTCCGTATTTTGTTTCTCATGTTCCTTGTCCTGTTCTTCTTCTTTTTCTTCTGTTAATTTCATCGTATTATTTTTAAAATCTATCACTACATGTTTTTCTGCCAATTCGTCAACTCCTACTATCATGTCATGTGACATGTTTGGCATTATTACACATTGTAGTGCATACATCTTCTTACCCAGTCGTACCCTTACTCGTATGCCTTCATTTATAGATGCCAATGTCCGTTTGTTTGCGCCCACTAAATTTACCCTAGGTATTTTGTAAATTAAATTTGTTAAATTAACTTCTTCTATTAGTTTTCTGTTGACCAATGTTATTTCAGATCCAGTATCTATCATAATTTTAATTGGTTTCTCGTTGATAAATCCATCCACAAATTTTAAATTAACTCCATTCTTCTTTTCGTTGTTTCCTGCCAATTTAATAAACTCCTTGGGGTGACAAAAGACTCCTGTTTGATTTTTTGTTTTTAGTGAGCGCCTTCGTGAAAAGACGCCGGTTGCTCCTCGTTGTTTATATTTTCGTCATAATTTCTCTCTCCGTCATATTCATCTGTCTGGGTATTATTTACCTCTCTTCTATTTTCTCTTGGTCTGTCGGATCTGTTTCGGTTTTCTCGATATCCCTGTTCATTTTGTCTACCATTATTTCTGTTTTCTTGATTTGAGCGTGTGATGTTTCTACTCTGGTCTTCTCGATTTCTGTCCTCATTCCATTGCCTATTTCTTTGTTCATAATTTCCTCTTCCGTTGTCTCTATTTTCGTTTTCCCTTCTGGGATTAAAATCTCGTCTTGTATAGTCTCTCCTATTTTGATTTCTCTCTCTGTAATCCTGTGTCTCTCGGGGCCTGTAATCTTCTCGCGACCTTCTTGATTTTCTTTCTCTTAAACGTGATTCTCTTATTTGTAAGAATTGGCATAGACTATCTATGTCTTTGTAGTTTTGCAATGTAATATGGTCTTCCAGCGTTTCTTCGAAATGTCTTGCAATCAGTTCGACTAATTGTTCCGATGAGTAATTATATTGTAAATGTTTTGCATTATTGTAAATTTGTAAAGCATATGTCCTTTCTGATACCCCCATCCTATCATTGTATTTCCCATTTTGCAATTTCTTGTTAATTTCCAATTGTTCGACTTTTCCCCAGAAATAATTCAAAAATTTTTGTTCAAATTGTTGCCAATTGCCGAATTCTTCTTTTTTACTATCAAACCATAGGCTTGCTTCATATTTGAGATGGTTTCTGATAGTTTCTTTTGCTGTTTCGAAATTTCCGATGTGTTGTATTTTCTTTTTCAGGCTATTTATGAACGGCACTGGGTGTAATCTTCTTACATCCCCGCCAAACCTTATCTTCACGTCATCTGTGCTATGTATAACCATTTCTCTTCTTTCTCCTACATTTTGTTGCGTCCGGTTTTCGGTGACTTGTTTTTCTATTTCTGTGATTCTTTTTTCCACTTCTTCTCTGTCTACTTGAATAGCATTTTCCAACTTATTTTCCAAATTTTCTAGTTCCTTTTTCTGGCCATTCGTTAACTCCTTTATTTTATCTTGAATTTTCATTTCATACTTTTCTATGCGTTCCTCCATTTTCTTGTTGTTCTCTTCTATGGCTTGTTTTGTTTCCTTCTGATTTTCTTGCATTATTCTTTTTGTTTCATCCATTTTTTGATCCAATTTTTGTTGTGTTTCATCCATTTTTTTTATGTTTCTTCCTGATTTTCTTGCATTTTATCCATTGCCCTTTTGCTTCATCCATTGCTTGTTTTGTTTCTCTTTGATTGTCATCCATTGTCCTTTTTGCTTCATCCATTTTTTGTGACTGGAGTTGCATAAGTTGTAATATCTTTTCTAATTCTGACAATTCTTTTTTTCCTGTTTCCATGATTGTTGTGTCTAAAATATCTTCTTGGTCTGAATTTTCCTCTTGATCTGAATGTTCTTTTTGTTTTTTGTTGTCTTTGCTTTGGCTTCTTGTCACAGACATTTGTTTTCAAGAAGTACTATCCCCGCCAAATGTGAAATTTTAATAGTATGTTACCCAAAACGACTTTTTCTCCCCCAAATATTATAAATTGTCAATAAATATATCAAATGTAAATATCGTAAAAATAAATTATTAAATCAGTTATGTAAAATTTGTACCTAAAGAGATCTAAATTTTTATGTTATCAACTGTACGTATCTCACTTTTTACCACAGGCATATAAATTTCCAACTACCGGCATTTCTTTTTCTATCCTTCAAATTTGCCACTAGAAATACTTTTCAATGCTTACCACGTTGGACGACATTTTGTTGTATATCTTATTTATTTATATGTGATGATATTCTTATATGTAATTTAATTTAATTAATGCATTAATGCTAATCTAATTAATCAACCAGATCACATATCAATATGTTTTCAATCTCAGGGCGAATTATAAAATTACTTACTTACTTTCGTGACTTCTAAGTATTTCTCAGTGGTTCCTAATCGGGATAGAAAAAAATAAAATAATACACACATATGGATTACAATTATAAATCAAAATTTTGTTTATTTTATATAAATGGCAATTACTGCTTAATATTTGTTAGATCTTATATTTATTTAATACAAACATTTAAAAATGGGAATCTTATTTCCTTTTGGTTTCCAATTTGAAATTTTTATTAATAATGAACTATTAGGATTTATTAGCAACAAATTGATTTAAGTTTGCTGAAAATCTTCTGATATTAGCGATTATGTTCTTCAATTTTTAATGTGGTACTTAATACAAAAAAACCATACATTCATGTCCTGACAAATGAGACTGACCTTTATCTGGTGAACTGCGAATGTCCTCACACAAGACCCGTTTCCTCCTACCCTTGGTTGCGATGAAAAACTCGTCCTGGCCTCCAGTAATGTTCTCCTTTGAAAACTACCTTGTATCGCTCTCGTTCCTGCTTTTCTCGTGATGCCGTGTTCTATCCTTTTTCGAACCACTTTAATCAGCTACCGGGACACTCTTTGCTCAAGGAGATTCTTTTCTCTCGACTCGGCCTACCTCTCGTTCCGATGGGTACTCAACACTCACGGAATTATACCGGCTTTTTCACTCTTCGTACACTACCGTCTACCACTGGACTTCCCCTCTCGACCGCTCAAAACATTCTGCTCTCTCATCCTCATTCATTTCCCTCCTTTCTAAATATCCCTTCCAGATTCAAAAATCAACATTCCACCACAAATTATAATTCGCCGTATTCCTCAATACCAACTTTTAATCTTTCTAAATATGTTTAATGGATTTCAAGAAAAAATAATCATTTCCCAATTTAAACTTACTTTCTACTTTTTACAAAACTTAATGACCTATTATCTATTTCACTGAGTCTTATTTAGCGTAGGCTAATGATCGAATCTTCCGCGAAACACTATAATGGTCCGCGTCACTCAACTTGTTTATCTTAGGCGCATTGTTACCGAGTCTTTCTTAAAAACTAAATATAATAATTTGTTGTATACAGGTTGTTCTAAATTTACATGCCCGTGGCTGAGAAAATTGAAGATCTTTTATATTAATTTGAATTTTGCTTATAATTATAAATTTTAATTCTCCTATCAAATAGGAATATAACAATATATATATATATATATATATATATATATATATATATATATATATATATATATATATATATATATATATATATATTCTATAACACTATAAAACAGTGTTGAAATTATCGGGAATTGCGGTCTGTGGCTTAGATTGAAACTACATTTAATTCTGTTGAATTCGATATTTCGATGAGTATTTATTAATTTTTCATCTTCATCAGGAACAAACTACAAAATTAACTAACAGTTAGGTACAAACATAATATTACAATGATATAACTTACGAATTGTTGTAGGTATGTTATATAAAGCAATTTAACTTAAAGCTATGCATGTCGTTTCACGAGAACGTCGAGGGCGACACTGAGTCAGGTATCTTTTCTCACATGTGTTAAGGGTCAAAAGTTCCAATATCGAGCCATCTGTTTAATATTCTGCTATTTTTCGAATTTTAAAACATTGCAGTAAATTTCGCTTAATCTACTTGTGTCTGATTTGTAATTAATTGAACGTTTATTACTGTTTATGTGGTACATCTCGAGAAACAATCTTTTCTTATAATTGTTTTCTGAATCTAAGATCTTGATATCTGACAAATTAAATTGGTGTCCTGTTGTTATGGAATGGTGTGCTGCTTCACAAGTATTTTTGTGTGTTTTACAATCACTTTTGTGCTGCGTTATTCTTTGTTTCAACCATTTCGATGTTTGTCCTATATACTGCCCATCACATTCGAGACAAGAAAGTTGATAGATGATATGACTCTGATTTAGAAGCGGTGTCTGGTCTTTAAGCTTCGAGAATAAGTTATAGTTGGATATGCTATTGTATTTCGCTATTTTGATTTTAGGAATTCCGTTCAGCAGTTTGATTATATTGTTGGTTAAGCTATTTATGAAGGGCAACTTTTTGTAAATCACGGGATCTGATGGTCTGTTGTCACGTTGCCCGTCGTATAAGTCTGAGTTATATATCAGTTGCTTAAGAATTTTACTTGGATAGCCGTTGTTCAAGAATATGTTATAGAGTGTTTTTAAATTCTTTTGTGTGAACAGGTCATTGCTGATGTGTAAAATTCTGTTTTTCATTGCCACAACAGTGTTGTGTTTTTGGCTTTTCGAGTGCTGAGAGAAATAATTTATATATCTTCCAGAGTCAGTTGGTTTCTGATACCAATCCAAAATTATCTTGTTCTCTGTGGTTCTTATCACCTTAGTGTCTAAAAAGGGCACACTTTGTTCTTTCTCCTCCTCAACGGTAAATTGTAGGTGTTTGTGAAATCCATTGAAGAGGTCCAGTGTAGTTTGAATAGAGTCCTCGGGGATCGCACTTATCACATCATCCACATATTTGTATATGAACGGTAACTTGAACGGTAGTCGTGGAATTACTATATTAAATAGATGATCTAAAACTATGGTGGCTAGAATGGGGCTGATAGGAGAGCCCATGGGAGTGCCAAAGATTTGCGAGTAAAAAGTTCCACCGAAAGAAAAGTAAACATTAGAAAAAATAAAATCGATTAGTTTGAAGAAGTTATTCTTGCTTAGTGTGGTGTTGGGTTCTATTAAGTGCCAATTTTGCTCTAAAATTTCAATGATCAAGTTGAGAGGAATATTCGTGAAAAGCGATACCGCATCTAAGGATATAAGTACATAGTTTTGAGGAATTGTAACATTCTTAATTAGTTCTACAAACGTAAATGTATCTTTCACATTATAATTAGTTTGATATTCAAAAGTGGCAGTTAGAATGTTTGCCAAGTATTTCGAGATGTTGTATGTAGTGGAGTTGATTGAGCTGATAATAGGGCGAAGAGGAACATTGCTTTTGTGAATTTTTGGTAGACAGTATAACTTTGGAAACATCGAGTTGTAGATCATTAGTTGTTTTGCAGCATTGGCGTTAAATTAACTAACCAACTGTTAGTTAATTTTGTAGTTTGTTCCTGATGAAGATGAAAAATTAATAAATACTCATCGAAATATCGAATTCAACAGAATTAAATGTAGTTTCAATCTAAGCCACAGACCGCAATTCCCGATAATTTCAACACTGTTTTATAGTGTTATAGAATATACTTGCACGGTCGATAAATACATCGGATTTCGAATCCAGTTCTGTATAAATGATGGGTTTCTATCAACAAATATCAAACACCTATGGCTATACAACAACAAAGTTAATGAAGCAATGGTCAAGCATCAACATCAAGCTAGCAAGTGTCACCAATAGAAGAATTTTCTTATTGAGGTGTAGAACATCAAACACGTTTCCACGACACGTTCAAGACGGCACCAAAAATCTACATTACTTATTGACAACAGGTAACAATTTTAGCATGACTAATAGGATTAACAGTTTTATGTCGAGCACTAACAAGAAAACATTATCATTAGAAATAATAATTACTTGCAATAACATCTCGAGATATAATCGACTTATATGTAACATCAAATCTGAACTTTCTGAGATTCTTCCAATTGATATGATACGTGAATACGAAAATCGTCTGAAAAGAAAATTTAGATCTGAATTTGAGAAAATAAAACTTACGAACATCAACAAATTTGAACGACTATACAGCAATAACGAAAAACACAACCGTGTATTTAAAGACAACAGCAAATGGTTTAAAAATATCTCTAGCATAGCCATACCGGAAGAAGTCGCAAATTTCTTATCATTGGGACCTAAATTTAGTGTGCCCTGTGTTGGTGAAGATGTCAGACTAGATAGGTTTGCTGCAGACTTAGAAAATATAGTGGATGATATTCCAGAGGAATCAAAGGATGTCGTACGAGCTAGAGCAACCAATATCATAATTAATTATGTGAACCACACTACAACAAACAAACCAAACCACTTCAACAGAATGTTTGAAAAAACACGCAAGTTTTTGAAATCAAATCCAGATCTATACATTTTGCAATCAGACAAAGGTGGGTGTACGGTTGCCATGGATAAATCAGAATATATGGATAAAACTGAGATAATGCTACAGGATTCTTCCACGTACACCAAATTAAACACTGATCCAACGGTGAAAACACAATATTATTAAGAACCTGAAATCCATAGGTGAGATAGACGCTAATGCTGCAAAACAACTAATGATCTACAACTCGATGTTTCCAAAGTTATACTGTCTACCAAAAATTCACAAAAGCAATGTTCCTCTTCGCCCTATTATCAGCTCAATCAACTCCACTACATACAACATCTCGAAATACTTGGCAAACATTCTAACTGCCACTTTTGAATATCAAACTAATTATAATGTGAAAGATACATTTACGTTTGTAGAACTAATTAAGAATGTTACAATTCCTCAAACCTATGTACTTATATCCTTAGATGCGGTATCGCTTTTCACGAATATTCCTCTCAACTTGATCATTGAAATTTTAGAGCAAAATTGGCACTTAATAGAACCCAACACCACACTAAGCAAGAATAACTTCTTCAAACTAATCGATTTTATTTTTTCTAATGTTTACTTTTCTTTCGGTGGAACTTTTTACTCGCAAATCTTTGGCACTCCCATGGGCTCTCCTATCAGCCCCATTCTAGCCACCATAGTTTTAGATCATCTATTTAATATAGTAATTCCACGACTACCGTTCAAGTTACCGTTCATATACAAATATGTGGATGATGTGATAAGTGCGATCCCCGAGGACTCTATTCAAACTACACTTGACCTCTTCAATGGATTTCACAAACACCTACAATTTACCGTTGAGGAGGAGAAAGAACAAAGTGTGCCCTTTTTAGACACTAAGGTGATAAGAACCACAGAGAACAAGATAATTTTGGATTGGTATCAGAAACCAACTGACTCTGGAAGATATATAAATTATTTCTCTCAGCACTCGAAAAGCCAAAAACACAACACTGTTGTGGCAATGAAAAACAGAATTTTACACATCAGCAATGACCTGTTCACACAAAAGAATTTAAAAACACTCTATAACATATTCTTGAACAACGGCTATCCAAGTAAAATTCTTAAGCAACTGATATATAACTCAGACTTATACGACGGGCAACGTGACAACAGACCATCAGATCCCGTGATTTACAAAAAGTTGCCCTTCATAAATGGCTTAACCAACAATATAATCAAGCTGCTGAACGGAATTCCTAAAATCAAAATAGCGAAATACAATAGCATATCCAACTACAGCTTATAGTTCTTAGGCCCCCATATAAAATTATTATTTATGACCACACCGTTGAAACTTTTTGTACTTGTTATTTGGGTGGAGTCGGACAAATTTCGAGCTTAGCGCATCATGGCAGTGGGGCGTTTGTCTGTCAAGCGGTCACGAAGTTGTCAATTTTATGCAAGAAAAAAATTTATAACCACATTGGTCATTTTATTTTAATCAATGGTTTTTATCATATAAACAGCGAAAATAATTTTGTCGGACAAAAATATTGGGGCATATGACGCGTCGGACACGCTAAATATGTCAAATTTATGAAAATAATGAATTTATTACCACATTGCTAATTTTATCAGAATATACCATAAAACATTTTTACAATAATGTGGTAACCTTGTCGGACAATTTTCACGGGGCATATGCGCAGTCGGACGTGCCGAAGATGTCAATTTCCTGAAAATTTTTTATTTATTACCACAGATGTCATTTTTATTTTGTGCTGTTCTTTTACATGTGTAATGCATATTGGATCACTTGTCGGACAAAAATATTGGGGCGTTTTGGAGATACAGGGTGTCAAAGTTAAACTTTTTTTTTATTTATTATTGAATATTTCCTGACAGGTATGAGATAACAACATGAAATTTGGTATGTGGGGGTTTTTTGGGTCGAGGAAACTAAATTCCCTACCAAAAATTATGCATTGCCCAGAGGGCGCCACATACGCCTTTCAGCACTAATTTATTACGTTCAATTTTTTTATCCCTCACTCTGTATAATTTTGAGATTAAAATTTTTATTTTCCTATTAGTTTTACTTAAAAAAGATATACTTCTTTCATCTCCCTAAACTCAACCGTTTTCGAGATAAACGCATTTTAAATCTGCGATACACCATCATTTTTAGCATAATATCATTGTAGTTACACCCGAAAAATAACTTAAAACCATAAAATTATCCAAAAATGTATCGCAAATTTCTTCAAATGGAATTTGCGATGTAATGACATAAATTTGAGAACTGGCACACTTATTATGGTATTAAATTAAATAAACAGAGATGAAAACATTGCGAAAAATCAATGGTAAGACGCTGTGGGATAGAGCTAGAAGTGTAGATATATGAAGGGGATGCAAGGTGGACAACATTAATAACTGGATGAAAAGCAGAAGAGTAGAATGGAACGACCACATAAGCCGAATGACAACAAATAGAGTAGTAAGAACGGCCAGAGACGGTTCCCCAATAGGAAGACGATCAGTGGGAAGACCACGAAAAAGATGGAATGACAACTTACTGGAGGCACAATGAAAAACAGACAGAGTAATGTCTATATAAAAAGAAGAAGAAGAAGAGAAGAATTTTCAAAATTAAACATGCGCTGGAAAGGTAATGTTCAGTACTATAAGAAGCCGTAAAATCGGACTTAAATTTTCGAAATTTTTGGGAGTTTTGGGGACGAGAACGAAAAACAGACCTTAAATGGGAATGGCCGTAACATCCACACCCTTGTACCAAAATGGATGGTTGACATATTTCTCTTTTCCTATATTTTAAGATTGGATTTGGCTCATTTTTTTCAATTCAGTCACATTTAGAAAATCGAAAATTTCTTGTATAATATAGGTGTCGCATGTACGGGAACAGCCGTTCTCTGGGATATAAAAAAAATAATAAGCATCAAGGAGACCAAAGCGAACTATAAACAATTTTTCTCGGTTAGATCTACATAGATCAAACTGAAAATTTGTAGAAATACTCCTTATAATGTTTATAAGGACGTAACGTATTGAACATTCCAAAATTTTAGAAAAATTTTCCGAAATTTTCCCTCTTGTCGGAAAATCTTTTTGGAAAATTTTGGGTACAACTCACCGTCATGCCCTTTTAAGTGTTGTACATAGCGTATGTACCAATTTATAGCTAAATCTATTCAAAAGAAAACGAGAAACACCGTTTTAAAATTTTTTTTGATAATACCTCCTCCTCGATAGCCTAAAAGACTTAAGCTTTCTGTTCGTTTGCCCCAACATTTTTGTCAGACAATTAGATTTTTTGTTCAAGAATATAATTACTTGTAACTTACTGCCTTTGTCGGAAAATGGTTTTAAAGATAGGGGATGCACGAACCCAGCAGAGTTTAAAAGTATAATTTATTAATAAAAATTAAATTTTTTGTCCGACTTTGGATTTGACCCAATATTTTTGTCGGGCACTTAGATTTTTTGATTTGGAATATAACTACTTATAACCTGATACATGTGTCGCAAATTTTTTTTTAATTCGAGAAAAAAAACTACAGAACGATGTTTGTCGTTGTTCAGGGGGTATGTACACAAATTATCAGATCAAAAGTTTTCTAAAATTTTCCCTCTTGTCGGAAAATTTTTTGGGAAAATTTTGGGTACAGCTCTACGTCATACCCTTTTAAATGTTTTACTTAGTGTGTGTACCAATTCTCAGCTAAATCGATTCAAAAATAACCGAGAAAAAATGTTTTAAAATTTTTTTGAAAATACCTTCTCGTCGATAGCCTAAAAGAATTAAGTTTTCTGTTCGTTTGCCCCAACATTTTTGTCAGACAATTAGATTTTTTGTTTAAGAATATAATTACTTGTAACTTACTGCCTTTGTCGGAAAAATGGTTTTAAAGATAAGAGATGCACGAACCCCGCATAGTTAAAAAGTATAGTTTATTAATAAAAATTAAATTTTTTGTCCGACTTTGGATTTGCCCCACTATTTATGGCGGACACTTAGATTTTTTGATTTGGAATATAACTACTAATAACCAGATACATGTGCCGGAAATTTTTTTTAATTTGAGAAAAAAAACTACAGAACGATGTTTGTCGTTGTTCAAGGAGTATGTACACAAATTATCAGATCACAAGTTTTCTAAAATTTTCCCTCTTGTCGGAAAATTTTTTGGGAAAATTTTGGGTACAGCTCTACGTCATACCCTTTTAAATGTTTTACTTAGTGTGTGTACCAATTTTCAGCTAAATCGATTTAAAAATAACCGAGAAAATCTGTTTTAAAAATTCTTTTAATAATACCTTCTCGTCGATAGCCTAAAAGAATTAAGTTTTCTGTTCGTTTGCCCCAAGATTTTTGTCAGACAATTACATTTTTTGTTTAAGAATATAATTACTTGTAACTTACTACCTTTGTCGGAAAAATGGTTGTAAAAATAAGGGATACACGAACCCAGCATAGTTTAAAAGTATAGTTTATCATTAAAAATTAAATTTTTCGACCGACTTTGGATTTGCCCCAATATTTTTGTCTGACACTTAGATTTTTTTATTTAGAATATAACTACTTATAACCTGATACTTGTGTAGGAAATTTTTTTTTTAATTGGAGAAAAAAAAAACTACAGAACGATGTTTGTCGTTGTTCAAGGGCTATGTACGCAAATATCAGATCACAATTTTTCTAAAATTTTCCCTCTTGTCGGAAAATTTTTTGGGACAATTTTGGGTACAGCTCTACGTCATACCCTTTTAAATGTTTTACTTAGTGTGTGTACCAATTTTCAGCTATATCGATTTAAAAATAACCGAGAAAAATTGTTTTAAAATTTTTTTTTGATAATACCTCCTCGTCGATAGCCTAAAAGAATTAAGTTTTCTGTTCGTTTGCCCCAACATTTTTATCAGACAATTAGATTTTTTGTTTAAGAATATAATTACTTGTAACTTACTATCTTTGTCGGAAAAATGGTTGTAAAGATAAGGGCTGCACGAACCCAGCATGGTTTAAAAGTATAGTTTATCGATAAAAATTAAATTTTTTGTCCGACTTTGGATTTGCCCCAATATTTTTGTCGGACACTAAGCTTTTTTGATTTGGAATATAACTACTTATAACCTGATACATGTGTCGGAATTGTTTTTTAATTCGAGAAAAAACTACAGAACGATGTTTGTCGTTGTTCAAGGGCTATGTACGCAAATATCAGATCACAATTTTTCTAAAATTTTCCCTCTTGTCGGAAAATTTTTTGGGACAATTTTGGGTACAGCTCTACGTCATACCCTTTTAAAGGTTTTACTTAGTGTGTGTACCAATTTTCAGCTACATCGATTTAAAAATAACCGAGAAAATCTGTTTTAAATTTTTTTTTGATAATACCTCCTCGTCGATAGCCTAAAAGAATTAAGTTTTCTGTTCGTTTGCCCCAACATTTTTGTCAGACAATTAGATTTTTTGTTTAAGAATATAATTACTTGTAACTTACTACCCTTGTCGGAAAAATGGTTGTAAAGATAAGGGCTGCACGAACCCAGCATGGTTTAAAAGTATAGTTTATCAATAAAAATTAAATTTTTTGTCCGACTTTGGATTTGAACCAATATTTTTGTCGGACACTAAGCTTTTTTGATTTGGAATATAACTACTTATAACCTGATACTTGTGTCGGAAATTTTTTTAATTGGAGAAAAAAAAACTACAGAACGATGTTTGTCATTGTTCAAGGGCTATGTACACAAATTATTAGATCACAAGTTTTCTAAAATTTTCCCTCTTGTCGGAAAATTTTTTGGGAAAATTTTGGGTACAACTCTACGTCATACCCTTTTAAATGTTTTACTTAGTGTGTGTACCAATATTCAGCTAAATCGATTCAAAAATAACCGAGAAAAAATGTTTTAAAATTTTTTTTGAAAATAGCTTCTTGTCGATAGCCTAAAAGAATTAAGTTTTCTGTTCGTTTGCCCCAAATTTTTGTCAGACAATTACATTTTTTGTTTAATGATATAATTACTTGCAACTTACTACCTTTGTCGGAAAAATGGTTGTAAAAATAAGGGATACACGAACCCAGCATAGTTTAAAAGTATAGTTTATCATTAAAAATTAAATTTTTTGCCCGACTTTGGATTTGCCCCAATATTTTTGTCGGACACTAAGATTTTTTGATTTGGAATATAACTACTTATAACCTGATACATGTGTCGGAAATTTTTTTTTAATTGTAGAAAAAAAACTACAGAACGATGTTTGTCGTTGTTCAAGCAGTATGTAGGCAAATATCAGATCACAATTTTTCTAAACTTTTCCCTCTTGTCGGAAAATTTTTTAAGAAAATTTTGAGTACAGCTCTACGTCATACCCCTTTAAATGTTTTACTTAGTGTGTGTACCAATTTTCAGCTAAATCGATTCAAAAGTAACCGAGAAACACTGTTTGAAATTTTTTTTTGATAATACCTCCTCGTCGATAGCCTAAAAGAATTAAGTTTTCTTTTCGTTTGCCCCAACATTTTTGTCAGACAATTACATTTTTTGTTTAAGAATATAATTACTTGTAACCTACTACTTTTGTCGGAAAAATGGTTGTAACGATAAGGGATGCACGAACGCAGCATTGTTTGAAAGTATAGTTTACTAATAAAAATTAAATTTTTTGTCCAACTGTCGATTTGCCCCAATATTTTTGTCCGACACTTTGATTTTTTGATTAAGAATATAATTACTTATAACCTACTAATGTTGTCGGAAAAATGGTTGTAAATAAAAAAATTTCAAGAAATTGACATTTTCAGCGCGTCCGACTGCGCATATGCCCCGTGAAAATTGTCCGACAAGGTTACCACATTATTGTAAAAAGGTTCTATGGTAGATACCGTTAAAATTAACCATGTGGTAATAAATTTATTTTTCTCATAAATTTGACATCTTTAGCGTGTCCGACGCGTCATATGCCCCAATATTTTTGTCTGACAGAATTATTTTCGCTGTTTATATGATAAAAACCATTGATTAAAATAAAATGACCAAAGTGGTTATAAATTTTTTTCTTGCATAAAATTGACAACTTCGTGACCGCTTGACAGACAAACGCCCCACTGCCATGATGCGCTAAGCACGAAATTTGTCCGACTCCACCCAAATAACAAGTACAAAAAGTTTCAATGGTGTGGTCATAAATAATAATTTTATATGGGGGCCTAAGAACTATTATTCTCGAAACTTAAAGACCAGACACCGCTTCTAAATCAGAGTCATATCATCTATCAACTTTCTTGTCTCGAATGTGATGGGCAGTATATAGGACAAACATCGCAATGGTTGAAACAAAGAATAACGCAGCACAAAAGTGATTGTAAAACACACAAAAATACTTGTGCAGCAGCACACCATTCCATAACAACAGGACACCAATTTAATTTGTCAGATATCAAGATCTTAGATTCAGAAAACAATTATAAGAAAAGATTGTTTCTCGAGATGTACCACATAAACAGTAATAAACGTTCAATTAATTACAAATCAGACACAAGTAGATTAAGCGGAATTTACTGCAATGTTTTAAAATTCGAAAAATAGCAGAATATTAAACAGATGGCTCGATATTGGAACTTTTGACCCTTAACACATGTGAGAAAAGATACCTGACTCAGTGTCGCCCTCGACGTTCTCGTGAAACGACATGCATAGCTTTAAGTTAAATTGCTTTATATAACATACCTACAACAATTCGTAAGTTATATCATTGTAATATTATGTTTGTACCTAACTGTTAGTTAATTTTGTAGTTTGTTCCTGATGAAGATGAAAAATTAATAAATACTCATCGAAATATCGAATTCAACAGAATTAAATGTAGTTTCAATCTAAGCCACAGACCGCAATTCCCGACAATTTCAACACTGTTTTATAGTGTTATAGAATATACTTGCACGGTCGATAAATACATCGGATTTCGAATCCAGTTCTGTATATATATATATATATATATATATATATATATATATATATATATATATATATATATATATATATATATATGTAAATACCAAATAAATAAAAATTTAAATAAATGGTAAAAAACAGCACACATCGTTTCTATCCTGGTTACGAGTTGGTGTTCAATAGGATGATACAGCGCTGTTTCGGACTCTCGTCACTCATCAGCCATCCGAGGAGAACACGAACTCGTAACCAGAATAGACTCGACGTGTCAGGGTGATGTCACTCCTCGGATGGCTGATGAGTGACGAGAGTCCGAAACAGCGCTGTATCATCCTATTGAACACCAACTCGTAACCAGGATAGAAACGATGTGTGCTGTTTTTTACCATTTATTTAAATTTTTATTTATTTGGTATTTACATCTTAGCGTTAGGCAGCGCTCTCTGCCGAACCCAGAATGTACGCATATATATATATATATATATATATATATATATATATATATATATATATATATATATATATATATATATAACTGAAGGATGATCACAGCTGTCTAATTAATATCAATGTCAAAGGTAAAGTTCATTGGGTGTGCAGCTGGAAATGAAAGCCAAAGTGTACTCTTTTCAACGAGCTAGCAATATTTCGTTTAATTTCTTAAACATCATCAGGCCAGTTGTTGGATGAGCTTGTTAGCCTCGATATAAAAAGTTCCATGAAGAACGCGAAGTGAAAAAACCAACATTGGATTTAGTGTACAGTGAAGGCATAATAACTCACACAACCAAGTGTATTATTTTCCGTGTGTGCCGGAGTAGTCAACATTACTTAAATTAACATTTAGGATAAACAATTATACGAATACATAGACGAAACAATTAATAATTCAACATTTTGGTGTTGCTATGTTGAATTATTAATTGTTTCGTCTATGTATTCGTAGAATTGTTTGTCCTAAATGTTAATTTAAGTAATTTTGACTACTCCGGCACACACGGAAAATAATACACTTGGTTGTGTGAGTTATTATGCCTTCACTGTACACTAAATCCAATGTTGGTTTTTTCACTTCGCGTTCTTCATGGAACTTTTTATATCGAGGCTAACAAGCTCATCCAACAACTGGCCTGATGATGTTTAAGAAATTAAACGAAATATTGCTAGCTCGTTGAAGAGTACACTTTGGCTTTCATTTCCAGCTGCACACCCAATGAACTTTACCTTTGAGATATATATATATATATATATATATATATATATATATATATATATATATATATATACGAATTTCTCTATTTTTGGGTATAGAAGTCAAACTGGGGCCTTAAAGTATACTATTATCCAATATTCAAGCTTTCGGAAATGTTTATTTCCTTTCTCAAGAATTTCTACAATGCAATAAGATAAAATTTAGAACATATGTATGAAAGAATAAAAAATATTAATGAGTAACTTACCAGAATTTAGATTATAAAAGAATGTTGATTACAATACATAATTAAAAATACTATTACTAAAACGGCTGTTTAACATTTCAAAAAACATAGAAACAATAAAATTCTTCAGAAAACATTTTAGAAAAGATTAAAAAATTGATTAATTTTGAAGTTTTGATCTAATTTTGATTGACTTTTTAAAATTTATTTATAAATTCTAAATACATGGCTGACAAAGACTAAATGTAACTATGGTCATAGCATATCGGTGTCTACATCTACAAGGAATTGAAAACATTTTTTGATAATAAAAATAAGGAAATGTTTAAAAGCAAAAAAAAAAATTAATTTTAAATATTGGTGATATTAATTAATTTTGTTAACATTTAATGCCAAATTATAAAGTGTAGATTATAAAAAAAAAAATAAAAAAAAAAATTATGATTTGATATAACTATGATTATTTTTCAAAAGAAAGGATGTAATTATAAATTTTGCTAAGATTGTCAATTTCTTTTAAACATTTCCTTATTTTTATTATCAAAAAATGTTTTCAATTCCTTGTAGATGTAGACACCGATATGCTATGACCATAGTTACATTTAGTCTTTGTCAGCCATGTATTTAGAATTTATAAATAAATTTTAAAAAGTCAATCAAAATTAGATCAAAACTTCAAAATTAATCAATTTTTTAATCTTTTCTAAAATGTTTTCTGAAGAATTTTTATTGTTTCTATGTTTTTTGAAATGTTAAACAGCCGTTTTAGTAATAGTATTTTTAATTATGTATTGTAATCAACATTCTTTTATAATCTAAATTCTGGTAAGTTACTCATTAATATTTTTTATTCTTTCATACATATGTTCTAAATTTTATCTTATTGCATTGTAGAAATTCTTGAGAAAGGAAATAAACATTTCCGAAAGCTTGAATATTGGATAATAGTATACTTTAAGGCCCCAGTTTGACTTCTATACCCAAAAATAGAGAAATTCGTATTTCCTAATAAGTCAATTAAGATACTATTTGTATATATATATATATATATATATATATATATATATATATATATATATATATATATATATATATATATATATATATATATGAAAATTACTAAGTTCTCGGGAAGAACCGCGTTGAGAATTTATAACTCGACGTTTCGGCACCCTTTTTGGAGCCATTATCAAGAGGGGTATGGTTCCGTTCGAGTTCGGGGTCTCAATCTGCCTACTCCCCTCACTCGTGACGTACCAGTAGTGTCTTGTTCTCTAGGAGAACGGTCAAGCGGCACTGAGGTCTCAATCTGCCTACTCCTCAGTGTCGAGTGACGACCTGTCTTCGCCTGTGTAGCTCCTTTTATACTCTCAGTGCGCGCGGGAACTGTATGCGCGGGAGAGGCCTGAGTGGGATCGACTGACGTGGGGATTCGCCGAAGCAGCGGTCGCCATGTTGCCGGCAGTCTTTTGGCGTCATCGCGTGTGTTTAGGCTGTGAGGGCGTTTTTCAATTTCGATGGCTTCACGGATGATTCTCGATTTTAAGGAGCGGACAGGGGCGATGGTTTTTGCTTTCTCGAAATCTATTTGGTGACCTGTCTGAATATGATGTTGGGCAAGGGCTGAAGTAGTGTCGGAATGTTTTACAGATATGGAATGTTCGTAGATACGGTTTTGGATTCGTCGGTTTGTCTGTCCTATGTATGTCCTTGGGCAACTGGAACAAGGTATCTCGTAGACACCATGGTCTTCATTGGGGATTTGGTCTTTTACGGACCAAATCCCCAATGAAGACCATGGTGTCTACGAGATACCTTGTTCCAGTTGCCCAAGGACATACATAGGACAGACAAACCGACGAATCCAAAACCGTATCTACGAACATTCCATATCTGTAAAACATTCCGACACTACTTCAGCCCTTGCCCAACATCATATTCAGACAGGTCACCAAATAGATTTCGAGAAAGCAAAAACCATCGCCCCTGTCCGCTCCTTAAAATCGAGAATCATCCGTGAAGCCATCGAAATTGAAAAACGCCCTCACAGCCTAAACACACGCGATGACGCCAAAAGACTGCCGGCAACATGGCGACCGCTGCTTCGGCGAATCCCCACGTCAGTCGATCCCACTCAGGCCTCTCCCGCGCATACAGTTCCCGCGCGCACTGAGAGTATAAAAGGAGCTACACAGGCGAAGACAGGTCGTCACTCGACACTGAGGAGTAGGCAGATTGAGACCTCAGTGCCGCTTGACCGTTCTCCTAGAGAACAAGACACTACTGGTACGTCACGAGTGAGGGGAGTAGGCAGATTGAGACCCCGAACTCGAACGGAACCATACCCCTCTTGATAATGGCTCCAAAAAGGGTGCCGAAACGTCGAGTTATAAATTCTCAACGCGGTTCTTCCCGAGAACTTAGTAATTTTCATTTACCTGACCGCGGAAATCTTTCCGAACATATATATATATATATATATATATATATATATATATATATATATATATATATATATATATATATATAAATATATCTATATATATATATATATATATATTTATATATATATATATATATATATATATATATATATATATATATATAAATCTTGTTAATTTTGAGGTTGCAGTCATAAATTTCAGGGGGCAGGATAAGTAAAACTCTTAGTTATTATCAAGCTTTCGCAAAATTTATTTGCTTCTTCAAGATATGCTAAAAAAGTTTTAGTAAATACAATGAAATTAAGACGATAAAAAATATTGTATATAAAAGCATAAAAAACTTACAACGTGAGGTTAATCCATTAAATTTTTGGCGTACATAACAAAAAAATATATAAAATTCTTAATCTAATTTCTAATCTTCTACAATGCCTTAATTTTAGATCATTTAAAAAGAGAAAAATAATTTGACAATTTAATTTGAAATTTAGTATGTCAGAAAGACATTTGTATCTGTTTATTATATTTTATTTTAAGTTGCTAATAACTAGTTTTTTATTATTTCTTATCTGCGTACTTATTATAGAATTTATGGATATAAGTAATTTGTAAAATATTAGTTTTAGCAATAAAGTGGCGCCAAATTTGAATAGATTTTACATAGTGTCAGTCAATATTACCTAACTGCTTATATATATATATATATATATATATATATATATATATATATATATATATATATATATATATATATATATATATATATATATATATATATATATATATATATATATATATATATATATATATATATATATATATATATATATATATATATATATATATATTGTAAATAATGCGACCGTCAATTTATAAATCAAAAGTATTCAACTAGTGAATGCAGAGGTTTACTCGGTCATTTAGGTTGGCAAATAAAAAAAAAGAAGTCGGCTACTTCATTGGTTTAATGGAAGACGTTTCGCTTTATATTTCTAAAGCTTCATCAGTTCTCTAAAATACAAAAGATGACAAAGAGTTTATAAGAAAGTCTATACATAATATGTTTATAGTCTATAACTTACAACTCAATATGTAGATTTTTTTAAGATGTGTGAACTGTACAATTTATTTAACATTTGGAACTAACTTAAACAAAAAAAACTGTGTAATTATTAGTGTTCATATTCGAAGATACGAAGACTTAAATCGAACATTTGCCTTCATTTAATGATCTTTCTCAAAAGAAGACAAACAAAGCACTGATGCACTGATTGATTGCAGGCTACGCTAACGAAAAATTTTCAAGGGCCATATGTCACCAAATTCCAATCAACAGCGGCGCGGTGGTTGAGACACACATTTTGAACTTCTACGGGGTCATGAAAAAATTATTTGGATGGGTGGATTTGTATAGCGGAAATATTTGTGTTTTTTTGACTTGGAAATACATGGTGGTTGTGTTACATTAATAATTACACAGTTTTTTTTTTTGTTTAAGTTAGTTCCAAATGTTGAATAAATTGTACAGTTCACACAACATCTGAAAAAAATCTACATATTGAGTTGTAAGTTATAGACTACAAACACATTATGTATAGACTTTCTTATAAACTCTTTGTCATCTTTTGTATTTTAGAGAACTGATGAAGCTTTAGAAATATAAAGCGAAACGTCTTCCATTAAACCAATGAAGTAGCCGACTTCTTTTTTTTTTATTTGCCAACCTAAATGACCGAGTAAACCTCTGCATTCACTAGTTGAATACTTGTGATTTATATATATATATATATATATATATATATATATATATATATATATATGACCTTCTTGGTCATCAGAGTAGATGGCACTTTTGTAGCTCGGCACCTGAGGTGCGAAATATGAAGACACATCGTTGAGTCGTCGGTGTATCAATTCGTACCTAGCCGAATACTGACCAGCGAGGCATCGCGAAACTAGTCTATTCTATTGGTACCCATTGATATACGGAGGATTTAACGATGTGATCTTACACCATTTATTTGGTATGTAAAATATATATATATATATATATTTTATATATATATATATATATATATATATATATATATATATATTTTTCCACATTCTCTATTTCATCTATTTGATTTCGTACGAGTGGTCGTTAAACCAATAACCTTGGATCTTTGGTTCACTGAGTGTGTTTCAAAGATCTACATCTTATGTTTTTAAACATATATTTTACTTACTTTAAGTAATTAGGGAATTAAAACTTGAGACTGTCATTGTCGGATTTGCCGTAGACTTACGCACCTTCTATGTCTAGGTCTCGAATGTTGTTTTTTGATTAGAATGTGTCTAAAGATATTCAACCTCTTGTCTTTACCGACGAGCCCAGAGAGGTTGAAGAGGGCGAAACACATTTCTAAGAACTGGTGTTTGGATCTTTGATTCTATTCGAAAAATTTTTCCCAGCCCGAAATGGTGGATGTGTGAATTGTTCGTAAGGGGATTTTTCCACATTCTCTATTTCATCTATTTTATATATATATATATATATATATATATATATATATATATATATATATATATATATATATATATATATGTGCTTTCTGTTGTTTTCCGGGTTTGACTCCGCGTTGAATAATTTTGGTTTTGATAAAAACCATTATTTTGACGACGTTTCGGCAAGATCTCACTTGCCGTTGTCAAGTCAGGTAGTTCCGCTTCTCGCTGCTGCTTGAAGTAAACTAAATTTTTACTCACGATACCGTCGCTTATGTAGTTGATCCTGATGCTGCTTGCCCTGCGCGAACTCTGGCTCTTGTTATTGGTCCGGTGTAGGTTGCAGTCGTCGGCGGGCTGTTACGCGTGGATGTTGCGGCCTGATTTATTTTGGTCTTTTTCTTCAATACCGTTTTCCAAGTTGTAGGAAGCCGTTGCGCATCATCTCTTTGGTTTAAGCCGTTGGGATTTCTTTCAATTTCTATCGATTCTCTGATTTCCCGTTTTCTTTTTATTTCGATGTTAGCTAACATCGTTGTTTGGTTCAGGTTTATTGTGTTTCCTGTATTTGCGACATGTTGAGCCAGGGATGACGTGGTTTCTCCCCTTTCGATAGCATTTCGGTGTTCTTCTCGTCTTACCTGGATTCTTCGGTTGGTCTGTCCAATGTACGACTTTCCACAATCCCCACACGGAATCTCGTATACACCTTGGCTTTCTAACGATATTTTGGTCTTTGGTGTTGGTAAAATAGTTGAGATCTTTCTGTCCGTATTAAATATCGTTTCTATGTTGTGTTTTCTCAGCACTCTCCCTATTTTCTCTGTCGTACCCTTCACATATGGCAGAATGGTTTTGCCGATCGGCTTATTGTCTTCTGTAGGGTCCTTATCTCTTCTTCGAGCATTTTGAGCTTTTTCGATGTTGTATGTTGAGAAGCCGTTTTTTCTTAACGCTGTTTTCACGTTATGCATTTCTTCATTTTGATGTTCTTGGTCTGTCAGTCTTTCGGATCTTGTAATCAAGGTTTTGATGACTGAATGCAATTGTGCAGGATGGTGGTGTGAAGCAGCATTTAGATATCTATCGGTATGTGTCGGTTTCCGATACACTGTATGGCCTATGTGTCCGTCTTGTTTCTTTATTATTAACACATCTAAGAATGGAATTTGATCGTTTTCTTCCAGTTCCATGGTAAACTGAATTTTATGGTGGATATTGTTGATGTGTTCTAAAAAAGCCTTTAGTTTTTCTTCTCCGTGGGTCCAGATAATAAAAGTGTCATCCACGTATCTAAGCCACAGTTTGGGTTTGTATTCAGCTGTTTCTATTGCCCGCTGTTCTATTTCCTTCATAAACAAGTTCGCTATTACTGGTGACAGTGGAGAACCCATCGGTGCTCCCTCAATTTGTTTATATCTTTGTTCCTTATAGATGAAATAAGTGTTATTTAAACAGTGTTTGGTTAGGTTTAGTGTATCCGGTGATATTGGATACTTTTTGCTTATGATGTCCAGTGATTCATCTACAGGAACATTCGTGAAAAGTGAGACAACATCGAAGCTGACTAGCAAATGTCCCGGCTCAAGAGTCACACCTTTTATACGCTCGATGAAGTGGCTCGCGTTCTTGACGTAAGAATCCGCTTCTTCCGCGTATGGTTGCAGCTGTTGGGCCAGAAATTTCGCCAGCGGTTGTAAGGGAGATCCGATGGAACTCACAATTGGTCGCAGTGGTAATCCTGCCTTGTGTACCTTGGGTAGGCCGTAAAATTTTGGGCATCTAGATGACTTCTCTCTAGGTATGAGATGGACCTGTTGTTCTTTATTGATATTTGAGGCTTTGATCTTGGCTTTTGTTATTTTCTCTAGATAGGTTGTCGGGTCTGACGAGATGCTTTGATATGTTGTATCATTTAAGATGTCGTTTATTTTTGTTTCGTAGTCTTGAATATTCATCACTACCGTAGCGTTGCCTTTGTCAGCTGGAAGCACGATGATTTCTTTGTTGTTCTTCAAATTATGTAAGGCTTCTTTCTCTTCCCGTGTTAAATTTCTTTTTGGTGGTTTAGCTGTTCTTAATATTTTTGATACGTCTTGGCGTATGATCTCGGCTGTTTCTGCTGGGAGATTAGTAATTGTAGTCTCTACCTCAGTAATGATGTTTTCTACGGGAATGTATGTAGGTGCAACAGCAAAATTGAAACCTTTTGCAAGAACACTATTCGTGGCTTCATCCAGTGTCAGATTTGAAAAGTTATATACTAAATTGTTTGTTTCTATTTGTGGATTTTCTTTCTTTTTTGGCCGCTGTTGTAGTAACAAATTTTCAAACTTTTTAATTTGTTTGGTCTTAGTGAGATCAGCATCTGTTTCTGCTCGAAAGTTTGTCAGTTGTTCAAAGAAATTCCATAATGTTGGATGGATTGTGTTACTTAGTTTAAGATGCAGCTGTAATGATTCTGCATTCATTTTGTCGATGTCTCGTCTGGTATCATGGATTGCCTCTCTAATAAGCGCCAGGCTTGCTCTTCTTAAGATGTTTTTAGTTTTATAGTTGTTTTTGTGAAAAGTGAGCTTCCTTCGTTTCGAAGGAAGTCCTTCCAACGTCCTTCGTTTCGATCGTAGTTTTTCGTATCTTCTGATGTCTGGTAGAATTTCCTCCCCGTAGAGGTTAATTATGTTACACTTGAAGTTTCCGCGGGAGCTATATGTGCTTTCTGTTGTTTTCCGGGTTTGACTCCGCGTTGAATAATTTTGGTTTTGAGAAAAACCATTATTTTGACGACGTTTCGGCAAGATCTCACTTGCCATTGTCAAGTCAGGTAGTTCCGCTTCTCGCTGCTGCTTGAAGTAAACTGAATTTTTACTCACGATACCGTCGCTTATGTAGTTGATCCTGATGCTGCTTGCCCTGCGCGAACTCTGGCTCTTGTTATTGGTCCGGTGTAGGTTGCAGTCGTCGGCGGGCTGTTACGCGTGGATGTTGCGGCCTGATTTATTTTGGTCTTTTTCTTCAATACCGTTTTCCAAGTTGTAGGAAGCCGTTGCGCATCATCTCTTTGGTTTAAGCCGTTGGGATTTCTTTCAATTTCTATCGATTCTCTGATTTCCCGTTTTCTTTTTATTTCGATGTTAGCTAACATCGTTGTTTGGTTCAGGTTTATTGTGTGTCCTGTATTTGCGACATGTTGAGCCAGGGATGACGTGGTTTCTCCCCTTTCGATAGCATTTCGGTGTTCTTCTCGTCTTACCTGGATTCTTCGGTTGGTCTGTCCAATGTACGACTTTCCACAATCCCCACACGGAATCTCGTATACACCTTGGCTTTCTAACGATATTTTGGTCTTTGGTGTTGGTAAAATAGTTGAGAAGCGGAACTACCTGACTTGACAATGGCAAGTGAGATCTTGCCGAAACGTCGTCAAAATAATGGTTTTTATCAAAACCAAAATTATTCAACGCGGAGTCAAACCCGGAAAACAACAGAAAGCACATATAGCTCCCGCGGAAACTTCAAGTGTAACATAATTAACCTCTACGGGGAGGAAATTCTACCAGACATCAGAAGATACGAAAAACTACGATCGAAACGAGGGACGTTGTTATGCAACCTTACGTTTTTAGAACGCTGCCGTGACGAAAGCATTATACCGACTTGTATGAAGCTCACTTTTCACAAAAACAACTATAAAACTAAAAACATCTTAAGAAGAGCAAGCCTGGCGCTTATTAGAGAGGCAATCCATGATACCAGACGAGACATCGACAAAATGAATGCAGAATCATTACAGCTGCATCTTAAACTAAGTAACACAATCCATCCAACATTATGGAATTTCTTTGAACAACTGACAAACTTTCGAGCAGAAACAGATGCTGATCTCACTAAGACCAAACAAATTAAAAAGTTTGAAAATTTGTTACTACAACAGCGGCCAAAAAAGAAAGAAAATCCACAAATAGAAAGAAACAATTTAGTATATAACTTTTCAAATCTGACACTGGATGAAGCCACGAATAGTGTTCTTGCAAAAGGTTTCAATTTTGCTGTTGCACCTACATACATTCCCGTAGAAAACATCATTACTGAGGTAGAGACTACAATTACTAATCTCCCAGCAGAAACAGCCGAGATCATACGCCAAGACGTATCAAAAATATTAAGAACAGCTAAACCACCAAAAAGAAATTTAACACGGGAAGAGAAAGAAGCCTTACATAATTTGAAGAACAACAAAGAAATCATCGTGCTTCCAGCTGACAAAGGCAACGCTACGGTAGTGATGAATATTCAAGACTACGAAACAAAAATAAACGACATCTTAAATGATACAACATATCAAAGCATCTCGTCAGACCCGACAACCTATCTAGAGAAAATAACAAAAGCCAAGATCAAAGCCTCAAATATCAATAAAGAACAACAGGTCCATCTCATACCTAGAGAGAAGTCATCTAGATGCCCAAAATTTTACGGCCTACCCAAGGTACACAAGGCAGGATTACCACTGCGACCAATTGTGAGTTCCATCGGATCTCCCTTACAACCGCTGGCGAAATTTCTGGCCCAACAGCTGCAACCATACGCGGAAGAAGCGGATTCTTACGTCAAGAACGCGAGCCACTTCATCGAGCGTATAAAAGGTGTGACTCTTGAGCCGGGACATTTGCTAGTCAGCTTCGATGTTGTCTCACTTTTCACGAATGTTCCTGTAGATGAATCACTGGACATCATAAGCAAAAAGTATCCAATATCACCGGATACACTAAACCTAACCAAACACTGTTTAAATAACACTTATTTCATCTATAAGGAACAAAGATATAAACAAATTGAGGGAGCACCGATGGGTTCTCCACTGTCACCAGTAATAGCGAACTTGTTTATGAAGGAAATAGAACAGCGGGCAATAGAAACAGCTGAATACAAACCCAAACTGTGGCTTAGATACGTGGATGACACTTTTATTATCTGGACCCACGGAGAAGAAAAACTAAAGGCTTTTTTAGAACACATCAACAATATCCACCATAAAATTCAGTTTACCATGGAACTGGAAGAAAACGATCAAATTCCATTCTTAGATGTGTTAATAATAAAGAAACAAGACGGACACATAGGCCATACAGTGTATCGGAAACCGACACATACCGATAGATATCTAAATGCTGCTTCACACCACCATCCTGCACAATTGCATTCAGTCATCAAAATCTTGATTACAAGATCCGAAAGACTGACAGACCAAGAACATCAAAATGAAGAAATGCATAACGTGAAAACAGCGTTAAGAAAAAACGGCTTCTCAACATACAACATCGAAAAAGCTCAAAATGCTCGAAGAAGAGATAAGGACCCTACAGAAGACAATAAGCCGATCGGCAAAACCATTCTGCCATATGTCAAGGGTACGACAGAGAAAATAGGGAGAGTGCTGAGAAAACACAACATAGAAACGATATTTAATACGGACAGAAAGATCTCAACTATTTTACCAACACCAAAGACCAAAATATCGTTAGAAAGCCAAGGTGTATACGAGATTCCGTGTGGGGATTGTGGAAAGTCGTACATTGGACAGACCAACCGAAGAATCCAGGTAAGACGAGAAGAACACCGAAATGCTATCGAAAGGGGAGAAACCACGTCATCCCTGGCTCAACATGTCGCAAATACAGGACACACAATAAACCTGAACCAAACAACGATGTTAGCTAACATCGAAATAAAAAGAAAACGGGAAATCAGAGAATCGATAGAAATTGAAAGAAATCCCAACGGCTTAAACCAAAGAGATGATGCGCAACGGCTTCCTACAACTTGGAAAACGGTATTGAAGAAAAAGACCAAAATAAATCAGGCCGCAACATCCACGCGTAACAGCCCGCCGACGACTGCAACCTACACCGGACCAATAACAAGAGCCAGAGTTCGCGCAGGGCAAGCAGCATCAGGATCAACTACATAAGCGACGGTATCGTGAGTAAAAATTCAGTTTACTTCAAGCAGCAGCGAGAAGCGGAACTACCTGACTTGACAATGGCAAGTGAGATCTTGCCGAAACGTCGTCAAAATAATGGTTTTTATCAAAACCAAAATTATTCAACGCGGAGTCAAACCCGGAAAACAACAGAAAGCACATATAGCTCCCGCGGAAACTTCAAGTGTAACATATATATATATATATATATATATATATATATATATATATATATATATATATATATATATATATATATATATATATATATATATATATATATATATATATATATATATATATTATTAATTTGGTTTCTTGGGTTCAGGTTCATAAAAGAAGAGATGGCTATGATGTTATGTCATATTTATTCGACGTTTCGGCTGGATATCCATGCCTTTTTCAAGAATTATTATTACATGACTAAAAAAACAATTCATCAACGATATAATACTAAAATTTAATAAAAGATTTTGACTTACCCTGCATGCAAAGTTGGTGGTGAAACAGAAATACATAAATAGATAAATATACGTCACAAAATAAAACAATGGTAAAAAATAGGAATACACCCACTAGTCATTACGTTTAAATTAAAATGTGTCAAAATTAGTGTGATGTTTTATCGATGTTTGAAACATCAATTAAATAATTAAGATTTCGCATCATGGGCGTGCTAAATTTTCTTTTGTATAGTTCAAATTAAGTTAAAATAAATTTGGTTTAAATTTTGGACATCCTTCTTGTCATTTATGGCATTGTTGTTCTTTTTTATTTCTATAGACTCCAGGAGCTCCCTCTTTTTTTTGTTATGTTCGGTTTTTAAGATTTTGGTGTTGTCAAAATCAAATTTATGTTTCTTCTCGTTTTCGTGTTTTGTGAGGGCCGTTGAGTTATTTTTGTCGTATTTGTGCGAACGTATTCTTGAGTTGAGTAGCTGGCTGGTTTGTCCAATTGTAACAAAAACCGGGGTTTTGTTGTGGCAGAATAGATATAGCTTTAAAGGGTAATTACTTATTTATGGAAGTTTCCTCAAACTAGGCTAGCTGGAAATTGAAGAGACTAAACAGTAGGGCTCAGGGGAGGATCAGGCCGTATTTGCACGCCCTAGTAAGACGGTACCTACTGAAATACTTGAATGATAAAGAAAATAAATTAATATAACGAGTAATGAAAAGAAAAGAACTATTGATCAAGAAGATATTCAGAAGTAGTGTTGAGCGCCAGGGAAGAATTGAATATTTTCTTCTCCACGTGACCTATATTGCTGTACCTAACTAATACTATTAAAATGGTAGGATAATAAAACATATATGTACAACCAACAAATTTAATGAAAAAAAATACCTATAACCCCTATATACAATTTTATACAAACTAGCTAACCACCTGACGTACTAAGCTAGTACGCTCCTGTCTATTACACAGATATTACAGTAAAGAAAAGCAAATATATTGAATTTATTATACTAAGACAGTTAATGGATCTAAATATGGGTGTACAAAAACTTATTAAGGAGGATTACAATATTGGTTGACAATCCCACATCTGATCGGAATGACACACCGGACAATACTGATATATTGTGATAATAACCCGAGATAGTGTGCACAGTATCTTACCAGATAGGTTATGGTCTCCGGACTATTTTAAATAAAATAAAATGCTAATACAATAATGAAAATGACATATAAAAGTTGTGGAAAAGAAAAATATTGATTATGATTACGTTAATTGATTTTAGAAAAATGAATTTATATGATTATTAAGATTATATATGTTATTAAAAATGTTAAAGTTGAAATATGTTATGAAAAAGAATTGAAAATGTAAATTTTAATAATAAAACCTGTCGTTTCTACAAACAGTAGGCCTGTGGCTTCTCCAAACTCCGGTTAAGTTGATGCGCTGGTATATTCCAGGTTTCCTCTACCTTAGGGGGAGTACTTCTCACCAACCAGAAGGTACGACGATGTGTGCGACAAGGAGGTACTTCCTAGCACCGGGAAAACTGTCTATCTCCAAAAAAAACAAAAAAATAAAATTCATCCAATGCCAAAAGAACTCAAAATGATCCTCTATTCCATATCCAAAAAAAAGGATTGACTTAATCTTGATCTCCACCAGTGGCTAAAAAAACAAACCTTGATCAGCTGATTGCCTTGACCACAAAAGAAACAGGGCCTCTGCAAAAAGGTGTATCACCTTATCAGAACTTGACAGAGAAAAAATCTAAGTAAAAATTGAGTTTGACGTCCATGCTTGAAGTCATTGACCTTGATTATCCTTGACTGGAAAGAGCCTTTTTAAACGAATATAAGGAAGTATTTGAACAAGTAAATATGAATCTGGTAATTAAGATTACTTTATGGAGTTATATAAAGGAGAGAAGGAGAATGGTCATTAATTCCAAACTGATTTTGAACTGGAAGTATATAGTTAGAAGGAATTCTTTTCTCTGTAGAAAAAAAATAAGTGCGATGGTATTGAAGTATTGCAAATCTGATGATTGAAGAATAACAATTCATTTAAAGATAATATATGTAAGATATTTGAAATGAATAACAGGGTTATTTTTTTTATTTAAGGAAAAAAACATCATTTTTTTAATACATACCCATTACTCTTCAAAAAGGTGTTGGAAAACAAAAAAAAACCTCTTCTTTTCAAAACCACTTAACAACCAAGAACAAAACAACTTCTTCCCACGTAAACGTATATTCTATTCAAACATTTCAACTAAAATTTTATATTCTCTGTAATGGCCACTGGCGTGATGGCGGATGGGTCTGCTTTCAACAACAGCCGAGATTGAAGTGACGAATAGCCCCTTCTTCAATGACAATCACGTCAGCCGGAAGCCGTATCGACACACAAACCAACTTCTAGGTTCTGAATTCCCCAAAAGTTACCAATTTTGTCGTCGATCAACTGCAACTTTCAATACAATTGTCTGTAAAGTTGGTTGCATACCTAGTTACTATTGGAATAAATATTTTAGTAACGATGGTAATAACTAATCGTTACACAATGTATACCCCATCGCAATCTGTGCAAGGGATTTCATATACCACGTGCGATTTTTTTAATTGAGGGGTTTTTGTTTTTAGTTGTGTGAAATTCCTTTTCAGTAGATTGTACCCTTCATGAGCAACTGTGATGTTGTGCTTAGATAGAAGATTTGCAAGCTGTTCTGATAACCCCTTTATATAAGGAAGAGATGTGTAATTCTTCTTTACCTTGTTAGTTTTGTTGTTATCTACAATAACCAGAATAACAACAAAACTAACAAGGTAAAGAAGAATTACACATCTCTTCCTTATATAAAGGGGTTATCAGAACAGCTTGCAAATCTTCTATCTAAGCACAACATCACAGTTGCTCATAAAGGGTACAATCTACTGAAAAGGAATTTCACACAACTAAAAACAAAAACCCCTCAATTAAAAAAATCGCACGTGGTATATGAAATCCCTTGCACATATTGCGATGGGGTATACATTGGACAAACCAGCCAGCTACTCAACTCAAGAATACGTTCGCACAAATACGACAAAAATAACTCAACGGCCCTCACAAAACACGAAAACGAGAAGAAACATAAATTTGATTTTGACAACACCAAAATCTTAAAAACCGAACATAACAAAAAAAAGAGGGAGCTCCTGGAGTCTATAGAAATAAAAAAGAACAACAATGCCATAAATGACAAGAAGGATGTCCAAAATTTAAACCAAATTTATTTTAACTTAATTTGAACTATACAAAAGAAAATTTAGCACGCCCATGATGCGAAATCAATTAATTATTTAATTGATGTTTCAAACATCAATAAAACATCACACTAATTTTGACACATTTTAATTTAAACGTAATGACTAGTGGGTGTATTCCTATTTTTTACCATTGTTTTATTTTGTGACGTATATTTATCTATTTATGTATTTCTGTTTCACCACCAACTTTGCATGCAAAAGTCAAAATCTTTTATTAAATTTTAGTATTATATCGTTGATGAATTGTTTTTTTAGTCATGTAATAATAATTCTTGAAAAAGGCATGGATATCCAGCCGAAACGTCGAATAAATATGACATAACATCATAGCCATCTCTTCTTTTATGAACCTAAACCCAAGAAACCAAATTAATAAAATATATTAAGGTTCAAGAATCTAACTCAAACAATATATATATATATATATATATATATATATATATATATATATATATATATATATATATATATATATAATATATATATACAGAAAGCACGTAAAGGTTGGAATAAATTCATTTTCTCTAGAATGGACAACTTTGGAAAAAAATCCCGAAACAGGTCGATTTTTATTTTCAAATTACGACTTTTTGGCATATATATCATACTAGTGACGTCACCCATTTGGGCGTGATGACGTCATCGATAATTTTTTTTAAATTAGAATAGGGGTCGTGTTATAGCTCATTTGAAAGGTAATTCAATTTTCTATTCAGTAATATAAACATTAACATAAATATTTATGCAGGGTGTCCAAAAAATTTTTTTTAATTAAATTTATTGGCCTAAAAAAAGAATCTGTGTAATGTATTTAATTCAAAATACATTTTACTGCTATCATAAAACAGGAAAAAATGTTTATTTGACAAATAAATCTTGTTTTTTGCAAATTCAATATTAAAGCAGCCACCCACCTGCCTCTTGACAATTTGAGCATTTAATTTAGGCGAAAAGCAATGATTTTTTTTTTCAAATAAACATTTTTTTCTATTTTCTGAGAACAGTAAAATGTTTTTGAATTAAATAAATTACACACATTCTTCTTTTTATGTCAATAAATTTAATTCAAAAAAATTTTTTTTGACACCGTGTATAAATAATGATGTTAATGTTTATATTACTGAATAGATAATTGAATTACCTTTCAAATGAGCTATCACGCGACCCCTATTCTCATTTAAAAAAATCATCGATGACGTCATCACGCCCAAATGGGTGACGTCACTAGTATGATATATATACCAAAAAGTCGTAATTTAAAAATAAAAATTGACCTGTTTCGGGATTTTTTTCCAAAATCGTCCATTTTTGAGAAAATGAATTTATTCCAACCTTTACGTGCTCACTGTATATTGGGTATGCAGCTGGAAATGAAAGCCAAAGTGTACTCTTTTGAACGAGCTCGCAATATTTCGTTTAATCTCTTAAACATCATCAGGCAAGTTGTTGGATGAGCTTGTAAGCATCGATATAAAAAAAGTTCCCATGAAGAATGCCAGAGTGAAAAAAACCAACATTGGAATTGGTGTACAGTGAAGGCATAAAAACTCACACAACCAAGTGTATTATTTTCCGTGTGTACCGGTGTAGTCAAAATTACTTAAATTAACATTTAGGACAAACAATTTTACAAATAAATAGACGAAACACTTAGTAATTTAACATTATGGTGTTGCCATGTTGAGAGGTAGGCGTGAAAATCCAACGGGTGGCTTGTGTGTGGACATTCTTTTGTGGAGTGGCGTTTACCCTATACCCTCATGAAACCAAAAAAATATTATGTAGTTTTAGAATAAAATCTGAGCAGTCTCTTTGTGGTTCTCAGCGGATGAACACTTCTGTTCGTGTGTGGTTGTTCTCCCGTTCGCAATAAGTTAAAAAATCTCTCTCGCTAATTGTCAACACGGAAATTAATGTGTATAATAAAGACTCCTATTTCGCTGTTAAGACAATTTAACCGCAAAGTCGCGAATTTGTTAAATTCGTTGCTATGTTAATAAATGTTTTGTCGCTTAATATTTTTATTTTTCTACTCTGCACAACCCTTTCGTGTTTATTAGTAACTTTAAAACCAGACCAAATAAATCTTAAAACCAGTTGCCCTAAAGTTCACTTGTATTCATATCGAAGGACAAGATTCTCTTTTTTCGGACATTGCGTGTGGTCCCAAAATATTCACCGATGTCCAATTAGGCAAAAGGGAATAATTTGGCGATTCGAAATTGGGCCCAGAGTCAGGTAACAAACCGTTAATGTGTACGAAATTGGGCCCAGGACCAAAATTTCTATGCAAAGGTATATACGAAGTTCGGCCCAGACGATAAATACATAAAAAAACATTGTACTTTGTTAATAAAGAAGTTATTTATTAATATAAAATAAAAATGTATACCATTTTTAGTTACTTATTGTTTAAAAAAAATCTACAACTAATATTACAGGTAGTAATTCATAAACAAAAATGTATGTATATAATTTATTATTAACATAATCAGGAATAGTAGAATGACACTAACTTTACATACTCAAGGGTACTTATGGATTTTTGTTGGTATTTACAAATTTGGTCTTTTAAATAGATATGCCTTTTTTAGATACACTAATGGAATGTTAACACTACTAATCTTGATGTAAGTTTCAGTTTGACATTGTAAAATAACATCGACGAAAATATACAATGAGGGATGATTTTGATAAAATGAATTATTTAAGTGCGAATGAAATGATTCGCAGGCATTTGTTGTACGATTTAGTTCAGCAACATTTGCAGCCCAGAGTCCAGGTGGAAATAATGACCCTTCACTTATATAACTTTCCACTAAATAATCCGCAAATTTTACAACTTTTTCACTTTCCGGTTGAAATGGACATAATTCGAAAACAAACGTGTCGATTACTTTTTCCGGTTCTAAAAATAATAGTCCAAAACAATATCTTAGCCACTTTCCAATTTCTGAACTTTTGTCCTTATAGTCGTTTGTTAATCCCAATTGTTGTATTTTTCGCCACCAAGCTTGGGTTAGATGAAATCTACAGCCTATTAACTTCGATTCTGGCCAAACATTATTTACTGCATTATGTATGGATTTTTCAAAATCCACTACAAAATTTATAATTTTCATGAATAACTAATATTTTACCCATTTCACTTATCATTTCACTCAACTGCGACATATTTAACAGTACAAAACAACAAGTACACTACTTGAATGAAACAGAGAAACTAAATAATAATTTCAACATATTTACACATTTCCTTCTACCTGCTAACATCTCTGGGCCCAATTTCGTATTAGCCTTATCTAGAAGTGTTTATACACCTTTTGCA
>NC_065443.1:181913873-181947402 GCF_917563875.1 Diabrotica virgifera virgifera | reverse complement strand
AGGCAGCTCACGGGAAAAACACAACTGTCCGTTTTATACTCTACAGGGAAGCATCAAATATTCAACGTAAGAATATATTAGAGTATAACGGTATGATAAATCTTTTTCTTCTTTTTTTCATTTAGTGCATTCCGTACGTTTTTTAAACATAATCAGGAGAAGTTGTTGAATTTCTGAAGTCTATAAAAGAATTTCTTAACAAACCTTTTTTTAATTGTGTTATGGATTATTTTTAAGAATGTGTTTAAAAGGCAGTTCGCAGGCTTATTGTTCAATGGTCTTATCACTTTCAAGCGCCTGTCTTTTTTGTAGGACTATTAATTGTTACTTGTGATTTCAACCATTCTAGCGGGGCAATGCCTTTTCTATAACTGAAATGAATATTGTTATCCATTTAATTTTTTTCCTCAATTAATTGAATGCTTCCTACTGGTGTTTGGTCTAAGCTTACCGCTTTTCCCCATTTAAGCTAAACTGCTCGTCAAAAGTTAGGGATATAGAAAATTATGCTCATTTTCATAGCTAATTTTTTCGAGAACAGATTAACGGATTCCACTATTTTTTTTTAATATTTTAGATTTTTCTTTAGTATTTACACAGTTGTGCAAAGGTTTACACAAACTTCTTTTTTGTACTTATACCGAGTGGTAGGTATAAGTACAGAAAAGAAGTTTGAGTAAACCTCTTGATAGGTATTAGTTACGTATCTTCACTCCCATTGGTCCCAACGTGTCGTACGGCGGCTCAAATCATTGGAATCAGCCAACAGAATACAATGACTAGGGAGCGGATTTATATGCGATCAATTTTGATGAAATATTCGCATATATATGCGGTAAAAAATTACGAAATAAGCGCAAGATATGCACAAAAATTCAAAAAATGCGCATTTCGGGAAACCACAAATTTTCTGTCTTATTTAGTAATCTTATTTATTATTTTTCAAATAAAATCATTTTTTATATATGCAATTTATTCACAGTTTTTACAAAAACTGCTACCAATAGTTACCTATTTAAAATAAAACAACAATATCACTATAAATATATCTTCGATTATAATTCACTACAATGTGTTTTTCCAAATTCTTTACGAGGAAACATATTCTTTGATCAGACAAAATATTTTTATAACTTGAAAACTCCTTTCAACATCGATAATTGGTGCGTATTTAAAATAACTTGTTAATTTCCGTTAGAAAATCGTAAAACTTTGGCTAAAGGTGTAAATTCTCTTAACAATAGAGGATTTAAAAAATCACCAGAATTATAGGTAGGTACCTACCCTAATAGCACAAGGACGTCCAATGGACGTCCTTCACGGACTTTAGGGACGTCCATTGGACGTCCGTTTTCGTCCGAGGAACGTCCTTTATACGTCCTATTTTGGTCCAAATGTCGCGCTACCGAACGTCCATTGGACGTCCATCTAATGTCCGAGGGGACATATATTGGATCTTAATCGGACGTCCTAGGGGACGTAAATTGGACCCTAATCGGACGTAAATTGGACCTTAATCGGACGTAAATTGAACCTTAATCGGACGTAAATTGGACCTTAATCGGACGTAAATTGAACCTTAATCGGACGTAAATTGGACTTTAATCGGACGTAAATTGGACCTTAATCGGACGTAAATGGGACCTTAATTGGACGTAAATTGGACCTTAATCGGAGTAAATTGGATCTTAATCGGACGTCTTAGGGGACGTGAATTGGACCTTAACAGGACGTCCAATTTTGGTCCAAATTCCACGTTGCCAAACGCCCAATGGAGGTCCACCTAACGTCCGAAGGGACGTTCGGTGGACGTCAATTGGGCCTTCATAGGACGTCCCAGTTTGGTCCAATGTATTGCTGCCGATCATCCATCTAACGTCCTGGGAGGACGTTCGGTGGACGTCTAGAGACGATATTTATACCTGTGGAGAATGTATTGTGGGAAATAAAAAATATATTTTTTAAGGAACTTATATTACATCTTATATTAATTTACAATTATTGGATATTAGATTATTTACATTAAATTATAATTACATTTCTCCAAGAAATTAACGCACCACCTTAAAAATGGGCCATTTTTGATGTCTCGAATTTCCTAAAGCCATTGTCCCATCTGAGTGATTTTTTTAATAATATTATAGCCTAGGCTATATGGGCTACCTCCATAAGCTTGTCATGCACGGGGAGCTATACTGTAATAATATTATATCACATCGCTGAGGGAACTCTACATTACATATACTTTTCGAATCAAAACTTTTATTCTCTTAATATTATTACTTAAAAAATATATACTACATTCGTCTCGCTAAACTCGAAAAATAACTTATAAACCATAAAAATCTCCAAAAATATAAATGACATAAATGAGAATTGGCACAATTATTATTATGGTTTTAAGTTGATTTTTCGGATTTAACTACAATATTATGCAAAAAATTATGTTATATCGCAGATTTAAAATGGGTTTATCTCGAAAACAGTTATATTAAGTTTAGCGAGATGATTGTAGTACACTTTTTTTAAGTAAAAATATTAAGAGAATAAAAGTAGACTGGTACGCAGTCTGATTTTTGCATAAGAGTTTAATGAAATGGTAACAAATCAATTGGAAGTTCTGTCCGACAAAATACATGGAACGTTTTCGGTAGTCTGATGTTCCAAGTTTTTAACCTGTTCCACAATTAAAACTTCCCCGGTTCCAGTATTCCCGTACATCAAAGTTTGTCCGACTAGACACCGTGAAGCTATTAACAAATTTTCAGCTTGCTGTTAATCAACTTTTTTTATTACGCGGGATCCAGGTCTATAAATGAATACAATAAATAAGTAGGTAGGTACATATTATACACTTATTTATACGAGTACAATTAATAGTAGAGCTGGTTTTTGGGATGTTACAAGCAGCATTTGCATTTCCACAGAGATACTTATGACAGAAATAATAAAATACCGAGACGGACTATTATTATAATAATTTACAATAGGACCCGACCGACGGCCGACGCTATAGGGACAGGTAAAATTTATGACTGAACAATGCACCGAGCATCGATACAAGCAATATGTACCGGTCGAAGGTTATTTTTTATTGTGCCAAATGGACGTATATAGTACCTACCTTTAAAAATCGAATACACAAATTAAAAGATATTTAACAACCATAAAGATTTGTCAAACTCTACCACCGACTTCATGAAAACAAGTATTACTACATTCTTTGATGGTTTTTGCTGTAAATTTTAAAGGATTGACATGAAATTTGGCATACGCATAGCTAACATGCCAAAGAAAAAAAGTGATATTGTGCCAATGTGTGCTATTGCCCTGGGGTGAGTTTCACTCTTTCTCTGGGGTGAAAAACGTTCAAAATAAGTCCGGACTTCGATAAACTGATTAATATTAAGCAACCTTTATTCCATACTTACAAAGTATGTGTACTTACAAATTAGTATGTGAATTTGGGGGGGTGAGTTTCACCCCGAGGAGGGGTGATATACAAAGTATAGATAGATACACAAAAGATATACAAAAATGTTTCAAAACATCGAAAAAATGTGGTAAAATGCAAATATACATATCATATTATGATAAAATTGCGATTTTGGCGATTTGCCTTTTTGGATAGAATGATGATGATGTTGATTAGGATAAAACTGCGAAGAATTTTTTTATCGAAATATAGTAAAAAATATGAAAAATATACCAAAAAGCTTGAAAAAATATGTAAGTATGTAAGGAAAAACATAAATAATTAAATAAACTTTTGACAACACAACACAAAAGTTTGAAACACTCACTATTGGGATTGGTTGTCCTGGCTTGTGATTTTCTTCTTTGCAGATGACGCTCACGGATCGATGTCAATGTCCAACGGACGTCCGAGCACGGACGTCCAATGGACGTCCAAAGGACGTTCATATTTATTCAACACGTAAGTACGTCCAACGTCGGATGTCCGAAGGACGTTCATTTATAGTCCATCCGCATTAGGACTAAAACTGGACCTATTTTGGGCACACGTATGCTCAACTTCAAAAAGATGCTCTCAATATTCATCTGTAGTAAGGATACATTGATAAAAATTATATTTTTGCTTATTAGATTTAACCACCAAACTTCTATCATCTTGGTAACGGGAATAATAAAACATTATAAAGTCCACTTTACATCAACAATAATTGAACAAGAAATTGACGACAAGTTATTCAAGGTCAAATTTGGCTTATACAAAACACAATTCTACTTCCAATTTTGCCGTGAATAAACAGAAAATAAAGAAATTTGACAAAATAAAACATATCCAATTGTTCTATTTCATCAAATTCCTTCATTTTCTTTTACAAATCATACATTTTGTACTCGTCAAATTTGGCCTTGAATAACTTAGTCAATTTCTTGTTCAATTTATTGTTGATGTAGAGTGGACATAACGAATAATTTACCGATCAGATTTTCACACTTTACATAAAAACAAAAACATGTATTAGATATTAAACTACATATACAGTTTTGAATTAAATATGATTTATAATCTTTTCCATTTAAACTATTTTATTAACATAATTAAGTTAATATTTTATTAAATAATTTTGCTGTTTAATCCCCTTATTGGTAGAATGTGTCCAATATGGACGATTGGAAAAGGTCCGTATTTCGTCCGAGTACGGACGTCCAAAGGACGTTCATATTTATTCCACCCGAAGGACGTCCAACACCGGACGTCCGAAGGACGTACATATTTAGTCCACCCGAAGGACGTCCAACGCCGGACGTCCAAAGGACGTACATATTTAGTCCACCTGAAGGACGTCCAACGCCGGACGTCCAACGCCGGACGTCCAAAGGACGTACATATTTAGTACACCCGAAGTACGTCCAGCGTCGGACGTCCAAAGGACGTCCGTTTATGGTCCATGGACGTTAGGACCAAAAATTGACCTATTTTGGACGTCCAAAGGACGTCGTGTGCTATTAGGGTATTAAATATAACAAAAGTATATAAAATTCGGATTTCCGGGTAAAACATCCTTCGTCATTTTAACATCCTACAATCATTTCATAACGGCGGCGTATTATCCTATAAGTACTTTGTGTAGAGATCGTTTATTTTCTAAGAAAAAATGAAAGGCGGTTAATGAGCTGTCTCTCTTGGTTCTCGAATTAATACAGACCACAGCCTGTGCGTGGAAATATTTTGTCGAATTAAAAAATTTAAATTTTGTTTTGGACTAATGAAATAAAACATTTTAGTAGTTCCAAAATGACACAAAATCTAGGCATCGGATAAAAAAGTTTATTTGAAGAAAGTGTATTTTTTTGTTCTTCTTAATGGCGGTACAGGCTCGTTTTTTTAATATTGTATTTAATTACAGAATAATTTTCAAATATTACCTAATATATTTTTCAAATTGGGCTCTGTACCGCCATTCTTTATTATATTACGGATACGTGTGCCAAATATCTTGAAAAAATATTCAAAATTACAGCCGCAATCTTGGAACGCGTTTTGGCTACCTGTTGATCGCTACTGTATCACCTTAAACAATTTTTTAAACAAATTCACAAAAATAATTTTTTCATTACGAACGATTTTTTAGATAAGTTGGGTTATTCTGAGCAAAAAAGGTATCTTGAGATTTTTCTCTAAAATTGATTTTTGTCCAGACCTCTTTTTGAGTAAGTTTGTGCAAAAAAATCGAATCGGAATAATTTCACTAACAGGGGCGACGATAAATCCGGGACTATAGCGCTAATTATTAATAATTAAAAATAACAGCTTTGTAATAAAATAATGACAAAAATCTCTTAAGGACCTTGAAGCAAGGGTTTGAAACTTGATCTGCTCACTTTTTAATTTCATAATAATAACTTTTAATCGAGTTATTAAGACTTAAAAATGGCCATTTTCGCATTTTTCAAATTTTTAATCGCATATAACTCGACAACAATCAATTTTAAACAAAAATGGCAAGACACCTTTTTTGCCCAGAATGACACAAGTTATCTAAAAAAAATTGTTCGAAATGAAAAAATTGTTTTTGTGAATTTGTTTCAAAAAAATTTTTAAACAATTTTTCGACCAATGCACCGCCCGGCACCCTTTGGATATGTTATAAGGACCTCTTTTTGAGTAAGTTTGTGCAAAAAAATCGAATCGGAATAATTTCGCTAGCGGGGGCGACGATACTGCCCGGTCTACTTTTGATGCTGATGGTGATAGAATAGATACTTTTTATATAACAAAAATAAAACTTTTTTTAAACTCTTTAAAAAATTTGTGGCGGGTTTTCCCCGAAAAGTGCGTTATTTTTTGGACATTTTACGTTGAACTAGTCGATTTGGAATTTGACGAATAAGAACCAACTTTTGATTAGCTCCAACTCTGTTTTTATTGTGTGTCCAGACTTCATACATACATCATTTTTTTTACTGTTTTATAAGCTTTATATTTGCTAGGAATAGTTTTTCGATCAAATACTTACTTTTTGATTTATTTCCGAAAAACCATCTAAAAACAAAAGTTACAAGGAATTTAATTAGTTTATCCACTTACGGACTTATTTGGACCTATATTTTTTCACACTCGAGAAGGGGGTGGTACTCATCCCCAGAAAAAAAGCACACACTGGCACTCTGATGTTCATTTCGCGAAATATCGCAGGGTTCGTATTTAAAATTTTTAATTTACTCCTCACCCCTTTCCGTGGGGGTTCGTTTTTGGTATCATTCGATAGACTTTTGAAAAATATTGAACACGCATTTTTTAGTTTTTCGATCTGACGTTCATTTCGCGAAATATTCGCTTTTTTGTGAAACTTTGTGACTCGCCCATCATTTCTTCAGATTTGGGAACACTTAATAATCGGAGGGGGCCAAGTCAGGAGAGTAAGCCGCATGAGAAAGTAATTAGAACCCCAACTCGAATTTTTGCTACTGTCACAACGCTCTTGTGAGTCGATGTATTGTCTTAGGTCTTGAGAACACTTTTTTCTTCTGCTTATGGAGTCGTTTTTCATTCATCACATACCGGAACTCACCACATAAATTTTGAAGACCCTGACATCAAAACTGTATTAAATTATATGTGATCTAAGTAAGTTAATGAAAAGTCAGAATAGATAGAGTAGAACACTTATAAAAAAAATTGTAACAAGCAATTGGACATCGTAAGTTCTAATTTTTCACAAAAAGTGACCGGAAGTTGAACCGGCAGTCGATATTTGAACCCTTCGTGTAACTTTTTGTCAGCTGATATGACGGATGAATTTTGTTCACCTACAGATATGGACGAACAGACAGGCATGAAACCGGAAGTATGTATTTGTTCTGGTCTTTCTTAGTCGTGTTGACCAGTAGTTTGTACTATTTCGACGAATTTAAAACAGTACTTTCGGTTGCAACTCTGGAACAGGCAGTCCGAGGTCAAACTTCTCACATGTAATATCATATTTTGGTTATAGGCTTTCATTTGACACCTTATTTGTCATTCTTTCTGTCCTACTAATAGACGAGTTGTGTTTATTGACGGACAGACATGGATAATTCTAGGTTTTCACATTTAATGATAAAAACAATAATTATACAATTCAGTTAACCTGACTATATCATTGTGATAATGACTTCTTATCTAAAAGTGACAACGGCAATAATTGCCGTTGTAATAATTATTATTCCATTCACTCACGATAAAATATCGCAAAACCTCCAGATTTTAAAGAACCGCTTGGATTGACATAAAATTTGGCACACACGTAGCTAAAATGCCAAAGAAAAAAGTGAGATTATGCCGATATGTTCTCTTGTCCTGGATGTGACTTTCACCCCTTCTTGGAGGTGAAAAAACATACGTGCAAAATAAGTCCGGAAGTGGATAAACTGACTAATTCTAATTCTAAGCAAATTTTGTTCTATAAAAGTTTTAGGTCAATACTTTTCGAGGTATGTGCGAGTGAGTATGTTTATTTTTCATAGAAAAACACGTTTTGGACGGATATTCTAAGCAAATTTTGTTCTATAAAAGTTTTAGGTCAATACTTTTCGAGGTATGTGCGAGTGAGTATGTTTATTTTTCATAGAAAAACACGTTTTGGACGGATTTTCGCAAATAACTCAAAAAGTAAGTATGTACATATTTTATCGAAGAAAATATTCCTAGCAATAATATAGCTTATGAAAAAGAGGTGTCAGTATAAGGTCTGTAGACCCAGTAGAAGCAGGGTTGCAGCTAATGAAAAATAGGTTCTTATTCGTCAAATACCAAATCGAATATTTCAACGTAAAATAACCAAAAAAATAAAGCACTTTTCGGGAAACACTCATCATAACTCTTTTAAAGTGTTCAAAAAAAATTTTTTTTGGTGTTTTTAAAACAGTTTCTAGCGTGAAAAGTAAGCAAGTTACGCTGAAAATAAAATCGTTCCCTTTTTTTTGGCAAAAGAAAGTCATGAAAATTAATTGTTACCGCTTCACACGTTACTTTAGGTAAATGTATTGTTTATACAGGGTGTCTCCGAAAATAGTGCGTTCCTTTAAGGTGTGGATATAATACACAATTTAGAACAAAAAGGTGTTGTAACATTTTTTCCTAAAGTTAACCGTTTCAACAAAAATTACGTTGTTCTCCATAAGAGTAAATTTTTATTTTCATAAATTTATATGACCTGGCAACATGGCGTAGAAGAACCTGTGACTGTGAAATTTAATCTAATGGGACCCCTTGTTTATTTACTAATTGAGTATCAATTTGCATATCAAAATGTATTTTCGTTTTTTGGTCAAACGGCTGAATTTAGAATAAAATGTTATAAGACTTTTTTGCTCTACATTGTGCTTTCTATCTATACCTTTAAGGAACGCACTATTTTCGGGGAAACCCTGTATATGACCTGTAAGTTGCATTGGTTCAAAATGCTTATTTTTGAAAGGGGTTTTGTTGAAAGGCCTCGAACGAATCACTAGTCACGAGTATGTATATGCAAATTTTGAACAGCCATATCTTAACCAATTTTTGTCTTCCAGAAAATCAAAAAATTCCAAATATTTAAAAAAGCAACACCTACATTTTTTACTCTTTAAGATATTTGGTATCACTAATAATTTTTAAGTTATTTTGACAAAAGTCTTTTTTTCAAAATTAAAGATTTAAAAAAATTTACTTTAAAACCAAATTTTTCCACAAATAAGCACTTTGAACTGATGAAACTTACAAACACAAACAATACATAAAGTTACTTGTGAAGTGGTAACGATTAATTCCATTTGGGCTGTTAATTAGAGGGAGTTTTTAGAATATTTTTAACCAAAAAAAAAAGGAACAACTGTATTTTGAGCGTAACCTGCTTACTCTTGCTGCTGGAAACTTAAAAAAAAATAAAAATAAACGTTTTCTTAAACACTTTAAGAAAGTTGTAATAAGTTTTCCCAGAAAAGTGTTTCATTTTTTTTATTTCACGTTAAAATATTCGATTTGGAATTTGAGATATAAGAGCTTATTTTTCACTATAGTCTGTTTTTAAACAAGAGGAGTCATTCAAATTTCCCGCGCCGTACACCTTGTTTGTAATTGGTACAACCTCAGGCAATTTTACTCATATCAAATTTTGACACTATTGGCATTTCATAGGTCAGTTTATTTATTTTATCAGCAATTTTTGTATTTTCTGCGTTCTTCCTTTTATTTTTAGATTTTTAGTCAAGATTACCGTCAAAGGCCGATATGATCAACCAAAAAAGAAGATTTATCTGATGATATTTCTAGTGACTTTCTTGGGTGTGAATCTGCCATTTAGTTTACCTACTCCTCTTGGTTTTAAAACAAAGCTTAGCAATAACTCTGCTTCTACTGGGTCTACAGACCTGACACATATACCATTTTTTCACTTTTTTATAAGCTATATTTACTATTTGCTAATTTTTTTTAATAAAGTACCTACTTTTTGAGTTATTTGCGAAAAACCGTATAAAAACGTTTTTTTTTTGTTGAAAAATGAACATATTCACTCGCAAATATCTCTAAAAGTATTGACTTAGTGAAAAACGCTATAAAATAGAAGTTGCTTAGAATTAGTCAGTTTATCCAATTCCGGACTTATTTGAACGTATTTGTTTTCATACCCTATAACCGACGAAACTCACCTCCAGATCAAAAGCACATATCGGCACAATATCACTTTTTTTCTTTAACATATTAGCTATAGGTACGTGTCCCAAATTTTATGTCAAACCAAGCGTTTCTTCAAAATTCTGACCAAAAACCCTAAGTAAATTAAACGAAAATATAAAATGAATTTTTCAAACAAATATTTTAAGTCGGTATGAGAAATTTTAATTTAACAGATGAAATCAAATAAACACAATTCAACTCGTAAAATATTTAGACCCTTGCTTGGTAATCCAGCTGAACAGGTAAAGAACCTACCTTTTATGTAGTTTATAATCTGAGAGGATGGAATATTTTACCAAAATATTCCATCCTCTAAGTTTACAATAGACCTTTTCTACCTGTCCTCAAAAGATCGGTATTTTTAACTCGTGGCAACGTCGAAAAGCGGCAAAATGATGGGAAATACACATTTTTATGTGGTGGAAGTCAAAATGGTTATGAAGTGTAAAAATTTTTGTATATAATTTAAATTTTTAAAATTAAAATTTTAGAAAACTGAGAACGATACAGGGCGTTAAAAAATGCGCTCAACAAACATACACGAATTAAAATTCGAAAATGATAGTATTTCTTGGTGATGCCAAATGACTGCAACATGAAAAGATGACATAATGATAGCGGGATGTATATATATATATATATATATATATATATATATATATATATATATATATTGTTATATTTCTATTTGATATGAAAATTAATAGGAAAAAGGAAGCGAAAGGAGCAGTAGCAAAAGCCAAAGCAGAAGCGTATTCAAACCTATATGATCAACTTGATACCAGGGAAGGCGAAACGAAGATATATAAAATAGCCAAACAGAGAGCAAGGAAAGCAAAAGATTTTAATCAGATTAGATGTATCCGAGATGAAAATAATAAAATACTAGTTCACGAAAGGGAAGTCAAAAAGAGATGGAGAAAGTACTTTGACAGCTTATTAAATGAAGAATTTGACAGACAGCCTGTAGAGTCAACGGAGACAGTAGCAGCAATGGTCACCAAAATAACCAACGAGGAAGTGGCTCAAGCGCTTCAAAAAATAAAGAAAGGAAAAGCGGTAGGACCAGATGATATTCCTGGGGAAGTATGGAGAGCATTGGGAGAGACAGGAACAAGGTGGCTAGCAGGTCTATTTAATAGAATTATGGAAGTCGGACAAATGCCAGACGAATGGAGAAGCAGTATACTGGTACCTGTTTACAAAAACAAGGGAGATATACAACAATGTACAAACTACAGGGCTATAAAACTGCTTAGCCACACCATGAAAATATGGGAAAGAGTAATTGACAGACGGATACGTGAAGAGACCGAAATATCCGAGAATCAATTTGGCTTTATGCAGGGTAGATCAACAACAGATGCAATTTTCATTATAAGGCAGTTGATGGAAAAATACAGGAGTAAAGAAACAAACGCTCATATGGTATTCATTGATCTTGAGAAAGCATATGATAGAGTTCCTCGAGAGATTCTGTGGTGGGCACTCAATAAGAAAGGAGTCCCTGGTGAATATGTAAAGATTGTGAGGGATATGTATGAGGGAGTAACGACTAGTGTTAGGACAGGTGTGGGAGAGACTGATAAATTTCATGTGAAAGTAGGATTGCACCAAGGCTCTGTGCTTAGTCCGTATTTATTCTCATTAGTTTTGGACCAGATAACAGCGAAACTACAGGGTAACATTCCATGGTGCTTAATGTATGCTGATGATGTCGTGTTAGTAGGAAATAGTGAAAGAGACTTAGAACAAAAACTGGAACAGTGGAGACAAGCTCTGGAGGAAAAAGGTTTAAAACTTAGTAGGACAAAAACAGAGTATTTGGAATGTTCATTTAAAGATGGAGCTACTACAAATAAAATGGTATCTTTGGATGGTGAAATGATTGTGAAAAGCAATAGTTTTAAGTACCTAGGATCGGTATTACAGAGTAATGGAGAAATAGATGGAGATGCATGCAGTAGAATTAGGGCTGGATGGATGAAGTGGAAAGAAGCGAGTGGTGTGTTGTGTGACAGAAAAATTCCAATGAAGCTGAAGGGAAAATTCTATAAAACAGCCATAAGACCGGCTATGATGTACGGGACTGAATGTTGGGCAGTGAAAAAGAAAGAGGAACAACGAATGCATGTGGCGGAAATGAGAATGCTTAGATGGATGAGTGGAGTGACAAAGAAGGATAAAATTAGAAATGAGTATATTAGGGGAAGTCTAGGTGTGGCACCAATTGATGCCAAAATGAGAGAGCATAGGTTAAGATGGTTCGGTCATGTTCAACGTCGAGACGTTAATCACCCAATACGAAGAATAGCTGAAGTGCAGATTCCTGGAAGGAGTAGGAGAGGAAGACCAAAGAAGACCTGGGGGGAGGCGATAAGGCAGGACATGTTGGTAAAGGGGATTAACATTGATATGACCCAAGACAGAATTGTGTGGAGAAATGCAATTAGGGAAGCCGACCCCGCATAGGGATAAGGCAAAGAGAATGATGATGATGATGATGATGATATGAAAATTAAATTTTGATAATTATAAACAGAATTCAATTTAATATAAAATATTTTCAATTTTCTCAACCACGGGCATATAAATTTAGAACAACCTGTATACAACAAATTGTTATATTTAATTTTAAGAAGTGATTAAACGAAACTCGGGACAATGCGCTTAGAACAAACAAAGTGAATGGCGCGTACCATTATCGTTGTTCGCGGAAGGTTCGATCATTAGCCTATGCTAAATAAAACTCAAGTGAAATCGATAATAGGTCATTATCGTTGTTCGCGGAAGGTTCGATCATTAGCTTATGCTAAATAAGACTCAGTTGAAGTAGATAATAGATCATTAAATTTTGTAAATAGTAGAAAGTAATTTTAGAATGGGAATTAACTATTTTTCTTTTGAAATCCATTAAGCATATTTAGAAAGATTAAAAATTGGTTTTGAGGAATACTGCGAATGACAGTTGGTGGTGGAAGTTTGATTTGTGAATCTGGAAGGGATAATTAGAAAGTAGGGGAATGAATGACAAATAGAGATCAGAATGTTTTGAGCTGTCGAGAAGTGAAGTCCAGTAGTAGACGGTAGTGTACGGAGAGTGAGAAAGCCGGTGTAGTTCCGTGAGTGTGGAGTATCTATCGTGGAACGAGAGGTAGGCCAAGTTGAGAGTAAAAGAACCTCCTTGAGCCAAGAGTGTCCCGGTAGCTGATTGCAGTTTCGAAAAAGGTAGAATACAGCATCACGACAGAAGCAGGTACGAGAGCTATACGAGCTAGTTTTCAAAGGAGAACATTACTGAAAGCCAGGACGAGGTTTTGATCGCAGCCAAGGATAGCAGGAAACGGGTCTTGTGTGAAGACATCCTCAGTTCACCAGAAAAAGGTCAGTCTCATTTGTTTGGACATGAATGTATGCGTTTTTCGTATTAAATACCACATTATAAATTGAAGAACATAATAAATAGTATCAGAAAAGCTTCATCAAACTTAAATAGAATTGTTGCTAATAAATCCTAATAGTTAAATGTTAATAAAAACTTTCAATTGGAAACCAAAAGGAAATAAGATTCCCATTTGTAAATGTTATGTTTAAGAAAAATAAGATCTAGCAAATATTAAGCAGTGATTGCCATTTAAATAAAATAAACAATATTTTGATTATAATTGTAACCCATATATGTGTATTATTTTACTCTTTTCTTCCCTATCCCGATTAGGAACCATTGAGAAATACTTAGAAGCCACGAGAGTAAGTAATTAATTTTATAATTCGCCCTGAGATTGAAAACATATTGATATGTGATCTGGTAAATTAATTAGATTATTATTAATACATTGATTAAATTAAATGACATATAAGAATATTATCTCATATCAATAATCAAGATCACATCAACTGTCGTCCAACGTGGAAAGCATTGAAAAGTATTTCTAGTGGCAAATTTGAAGGATAGAAAGAGTAAAGCCGGTATTTGAAAATTTATATGCCTGTGGTAAAAAGTGAGATACTTACATTTGATGACATAAAATTTTAGATCTCTTTAGGTACAAATTTTACATAACTGATTTAATATTTTATTTGTACGATATTTACATTTGATATATTTATTGACAATTTATAATATTTGGGTGAGAAAAAGTCGTCTTAGTAACATACTAGTAAAATTTCATATTTGGCGGGGACAGTACTTCTTGAAAACAAATGTCTGTGACAAGAAGCCAAAGCAAAGACAACAAAAAACAAAAAGAACATTCAGACCAAGAAGATATTTTAGACACGACAATCATGGCATCAGAACAGCAAGAATTATCAGGAATAGATAAACTATTACAACTGATGCAACTCCAGTCACAAAAACTGGATGACAATCAAAGAGAAACAAAACAAGCAATGGATAAAAATCAGAATGAAACATCAAAGAAAAGGGATAAAATGGATCAAAAAATGGATGAAACACAACAAAAAATGGATGAAACAAAAAGAATAATGCAAGAAAATCAGAAAGAAACAAAACAAGCCATAGAAGAGAACAACAAGAAAATGGAGGAACGCATAGAAAAGTATGAAATGAAAATTAAAGATCACATGCAAGAACAAGAAATGAAAATTCAAGATAAAATAAAGGAGTTAACGAATGGCCAGAAAAAGGAACTAGAAAATTTGGAAAATAAGTTGGAAAATGCTATCCAAATAGACAGAGAAGAAGTGGAAAAAAGAATCACAGAAATAGAAAAACAAGTCACCCAAAACAGGACGCAACAGAATGTCGGAGAAAGAAGAGAAATGGTTATACATAGCACAGATGACGTGAAGATAAGGTTTGGCGGGGATGTAAGAAGATTACACCCAGTGCCGTTCATAAATAGCCTGAAAAAGAAAATACAGCACATCGGAAATTTCGAAACAGCAAAAGAAACTATCAGAAACCATCTCAAATATGAAGCAAGCCTATGGTTCGATTGCAAAGAAGAAGAATTTGACAGTTGGCAACAATTTGAACAAAAATTTTTGAATTATTTCTGGGGAAAAGTCCAACAATTAGAAATTAACAAGGAATTGCAAAATGGGAAATACAATGATAGGATGGGTATATCAGAAAGGACATATGCATTACAAATTTACTATAACGCAAAACATTTACAATATAATTACTCATCGGAACAATTAGTCGAACTGATTGCAAGACATTTCGAAGAAACGCTGGAAGACCATATCACATTGCAAAACTACAAAGACATAGATAGTTTATGCCAATTCCTACAAATAAGAGAATCACGTTTAAGAGAAAGAAAATCAAGAAGGTCGCGAGAAGATTACAGGCCCCGAGAAACACAGGATTACAGAGATAGAAATCAAAATAGGAGGGACTATACAAGACGAGATTTTAAGCCCAGAAGGGAAAACGAAAATAGAGACAACGGAAGAGGAAATTATGAACAAAGAAATAGGCAATGGAATGAGGACAGAAATCGAGAATACCAGAATAGAAACACCACACTCGCAAATCAAGAAAACAGAAATAATGGTAGACAAAATGAACAGGGATATCGAGAAAACCGAAACAGATCCGACAGACCAAGAGAAAATAGAAGAGAAGTAAATAATACCCAGACAGATGAATATGACGGAGAGAGACATTATGACGAAAATATAAACAACGATGAGCAACCGGCGTCTTTTCACGACGGCGCTCACTAAAAACCAAAAATCAAACAGGAATCTTTTGTAACCCCAAGGAGTTTATTAAATTGGCAAGAAACAACGAAAAGAAAAATGGAGTTAATTTAAAATTTGTGGATGGATTTATCAACGAGAAACCAATTAAAATTATGATAGACACTGGATCTGAAATAACATTGGTCAACAGAAAACTAATAGAAGAAGTTAACTTAACAAATTTAATTTACAAAATACCTAGGGTAAATTTAGTGGGCGCAAACAAACGGACATTGGCAACTATAAATGAAGGCATACGAGTAATGGTACGACTGGGTAAGAAGATGTATGCACTACAATGTGTAATAATGTCAAACATGTCACATGACATGATAGTAGGAGTTGACGAATTGGCAGAAAAACATGTAGTGATAGATTTTAAAAATAATACGATGAAACTAACAGAAGAAAAAGAAGAAGAACAGGACAAGGAACAGGAGAAACAAAATACGGACGAATCAGGTAAAGAACAAACAGTGGAAATGAATTTGGCAACGAAGCAAGGACAAAGAAGAAAAGGGAGAAAAAGTCAGAAAAAGACAAAAGAAAATGAAACCTGTGGCTCCTCAAAAGAAGAGTTGAGCCCAGAAGAAGAAAAATTGAGAGTATCAAAAGCAAAAGAAAACTGGGATTCCTCAAAAGAAGAGATGAGCTCAGGAGAAGAAGAAATAAAGCTAACAAATGAAAGCGAAAAAGATATGATCGAAACAGTGGCATTTGAAGAGGAGGCATATGAAAACGAGGATGCAGAATACACGGTAAAAGTATGTGAAAAATCTGAGGAAAAAGACAGAAGATTGATATGGGAAAAAGGGAAAGACAACATAATAGCCGACACTCTAACACAGGATGAGGACACTGAAAATAAGGAAGCAATTACTCTACAGGTGGGACTAATTAGAGTAATACAAGAAGAAGGGGTATAATACGTAGATTAAAGTAAGGAAATATACAGGGAGTTGGTTTTGCCTCGAGAAAATTTATTTAAAAATGCAGATAAATTTTATCGAATACAAGGCGGGGATTTGTTATATTTCTATTTGATATGAAAATTAAATTTTGATAATTATAAACAGAATTCAATTTAATATAAAATATTTTCAATTTTCTCAACCACGGGCATATAAATTTAGAACAACCTGTATACAACAAATTGTTATATTTAATTTTAAGAAGTGATTAAACGAAACTCGGGACAATGCGCTTAGAACAAACAAAGTGAATGGCGCGTACCATTATCGTTGTTCGCGGAAGGTTCGATCATTAGCCTATGCTAAATAAAACTCAAGTGAAATCGATAATAGGTCATTATCGTTGTTCGCGGAAGGTTCGATCATTAGCTTATGCTAAATAAGAGTCAGTTGAAGTAGATAATAGATCATTAAATTTTGTAAATAGTAGAAAGTAATTTTAGAATGGGAATTAACTATTTTTCTTTTGAAATCCATTAAGCATATTTAGAAAGATTAAAAATTGGTTTTGAGGAATACTGCGAATGAGAGTTGGTGGTGGAAGTTTGATTTGTGAATCTGGAAGGGATAATTAGAAAGTAGGGGAATGAATGACAAATAGAGATCAGAATGTTTTGAGCTGTCGAGAAGTGAAGTCCAGTAGTAGACGGTAGTGTACGGAGAGTGAGAAAGCCGGTGTAGTTCCGTGAGTGTGGAGTATCTATCGTGGAACGAGAGGTAGGCCAGGTTGAGAGTAAAAGAACCTCCTTGATCCAAGAGTGTCCCGGTAGCTGATTGCAGTTTCGAAAAAGGTAGAATACAGCATCACGACAGAAGCAGGTACGAGAGCTATACGAGCTAGTTTTCAAAGGAGAACATTACTGAAAGCCAGGACGAGGTTTTGATCGCAGCCAAGGATAGCAGGAAACGGGTCTTGTGTGAAGACATTCTCAGTTCACCAGAAAAAGGTCAGTCTCATTTGTTTGGACATGAATGTATGGGTTTTTCGTATTAAATACCGCATTATAAATTGAAGAATATAATAAATAATATCAGAAAAGCTTCATCAAACTTAAATAGAATTGTTGCTAATAAATCCTAATAGTTAAATGTTAATAAAAACTTTCAATTGGAAACCAAAAGGAAATAAGATTCCCATTTGTAAATGTTATGTTTAAGAAAAATAAGATCTAGCAAATATTAAGCAGTGATTGCCATTTAAATAAAATAAACAATATTTTGATTATAATTGTAACCCATATATGTGTATTATTTTACTCTTTTCTTCCCTATCCCGATTAGGAACCATTGAGAAATACTTAGAAGCCACGAGAGTAAGTAATTAATTTTATAATTCGCCCTGAGATTGAAAACATATTGATATGTGATCTGGTAAATTAATTAGATTATTATTAATACATTGATTAAATTAAATGACATATAAGAATATTTTCTCATATCAATAATCAAGATCACATCAATATATATATATATATATATAAAAAAAAAAAACAAAAGATGTAAATCTTTGAAACACACTCAGTGATCAAAAGATCCACAGGTACTGGTTTGGACGACCACTCGTACGAAAACAAACAAATGAAATAGAGAATGCGGAAAAATCCCCTTACGAACAATTCACAAACTACATCCCGAAGTAGTGGATGTGTGAATTGTTCGTAAGGGGATTTTTCCGCATTCTCTATTTCATTTATATATATATATATATATATATATATATATATATATATATATATATATATATATATATATATATATAACAAAGGAGCACTCGTAAGTGTAGGGTTTTATCGGTCAAGTGGGTGAAAAAAGAGACAAAGAATTCAGCTACTTCATCTATTTATTGAAGACGTTTCGTCTACTGCTCAGTAGACATCATCAGTTCATCTACAAAAAGAGTGGTATAAGAAACAACATCCAAAAGAGAGGTAAAAAAGCACTAGCGTTACCTTAAAAAGACATGTAGCAAAAGATAAGATGTACATAGTAAAAAAACCTTATCCATGAACCAACGTAATGTAAAAGTATATAACATTTAAGTGTATAGTTAATATTTAAAAAACTTTAGTACAGCCAAAGACAAGACCATGTGGTAACAGTCACATATAAAAAACAAGTGTAAAAAAGCCGGCTTGCTTCTTTAAAGTCAAGAATGAACCAAGAAAAAACCAGATTCACACTTCCAAAAACTTAGTAGTATTTAAGCATACTTCATTTTAACTTTAGGTAACATCATTAAATAAGTAGAATGCTAATATGCAACTTTGAAAATTTAAAGTCAAATAGTTACCAGCAGGTCATCCGAGCCCAACGAACACACAAAAGGAAATGGAGTTTGAATTATCAGGTGTAAACTGACATCTCGCCAAGAGGCAGGCAACCTTTAAAAGATTTATAACAAAAGTGACTGACCACTGCAGTGCAGCGCGGTAAAATTTAAATTGATGTAATTAAAACAGTTATAAAAGTGTTTAAAAAGTGAAAGTAATATCAAAAAGTAATCAAGGGATGTACCTTATACCTCGAAGACAAGAATCACAGTTTATTTTAAACAAGTGAGGGCACTTCACACAATTATATGGAAAAGTGCCTACGTTAGTACTGGTAATCCAGTTAACTAACTAATATATTAGATAGTACAACAGTATAACTCCCATATATCGCAGCTCAAAAAGCAAGAAAAAATATGCAATAATTTAAAAAAATTTATAAATCAGTTTAGCAAATTGTAATTTATAATTAATATCAATAATGCAAAATTTTATCCTATGGAAAATATTAAATTGTTCAATCTATTAAGTAAACTGTTATTATCAAAAAAAGTGGGAAAAGCTTGAAAAAACCACCAAAAACTTTTTTACAATAAAATAATTTAAGTGTACTACATCGACTGATTCCGCAAGATCAATATTAAAGAAGTGGGAAAAGCCTGAAAACCACAAAACTTTTTTACAATATAATAATTTGAGTGTAATAATACCAAGTAATTCTGCAAAATCAATGCATGGTATATTTGACTCAAGTTACTGATGTCAGTTCTCTTGTTAAGTACATTAGAGGTTTTTAATATGAAACACATCTCTAAGAACTGTCTTTTCGACAGGTTGCGTTCATTGCAAAGGATCTTGGCTTCATCAAAGTCCACCTTATGTTTTGTATCTATTGCATGTTGGGCTAAGGCACAAGTTGGTTTTTTCAAATTGATGTCACTACGATGTGAAATTAAACGTGATTTTAAAGCTCGCTTTGTCTGCCCTACATAACATGCGTCACATTCAGCACAAGGTATGTGGTAGACCACATTCACTTGTTCCAAAGGGGACAAGGGTGTTTTAGTCTTAGAGAATAAATTTCTGACTGTTCTTGCGTTCTTAATTGCAATCTTAACAGGAATATTATTATTTTTATATAGTTTAATAAGTTTATCAGTAACCTGAGGAAAATAAGGAAGTGAAGAAAACTGGGAAACGGGAGTCCCAAGATTAGTAGTAGGCATAATTGTGATGTTAACAGTATTATTCGATATTGATCTAAGTTGGTCACCATTGGGTATGTCGTTCAGAGAAGAACCGTAGCTTTGGGAAAAAAGAAATTTATTGATAAGGGAGGAAGGGTAGGAATTATCTACCAATATACTTCTGAGTAGCAGAAGGGATTCCCTTCGATTAACCGGATGTGTCAAACTATGTAGCCTACAGCTTAAAGCTTTAATAAGATTTATTTTATATTTAAAAGGATGACAAGAATGGTAGTTGAGAAACCTATTAGAGGCCATTGGTTTCCTATACCAACTTGTACAAAGTGTGTTATCTCCACTTCTAGTGACACGCATGTCCAAGAAGGGGATACTATGGTTTTTGGGGTCCTCGAGTTCACATGTGAACTGCAAATGAGGATCAAACCCATTAAAGATGGACAAGGTGGCCTGAGTCTTGTCTGGTGGTAAGGCTAGTAATAGGTCGTCCACATAACGTTTAACAAAAGGAACTTGAAAATCTAAATAACCCAAACGGTCAGAAACTAAATCATCCAAAACATAATTCACTAGGATGGGTGAAATCGAGGAACCCATTGGTGTCCCAAAAATTTGTAAATAAAATTTGTCGTTAAAGACCAAAAAAATAATTGTCAAACACTAATTGGAGCAATTCTGCAAACACTTCCCAGGAAACTGGAGAATTAGGTTGGACAATATTCCAATGATTTCTTAGTGAAGTAAGGACACTCGCCAAGGGAAGGTTAGTAAAAAGTGAAACTACATCAAAACTCACCAAAATATAACCATGTGGTAGCTTAAAGTCATTAATAAATTCACTAAATTGAAAAGAGTCAACAATGTTGTAATCATTATTGTAATTATAAGATTTTGACAAGATATCAGTCAAAAATTTTGCAATATGTATGTTAGGTGAATTAATTGAGGAAACAATGGGCCTCATGCTCAATGTGGGCTTGTGAATTTTGGGCAGACAATAAAATCTTGGAGCATAACCATCATAATTATGTAATGACTTAGCTAAAGTTTGATCTATGATCTTAATATTTTTTAAGTGAGTAATGAATTTATTAATTTTGTTAGAAAATTTTGAACAGGGGTTTGAAGTAAGAGGTTGGTAGTACCTAACGTCATCTAACAATGATTGACTGAGGCTGATATATTGATCTTTATCCATAAGAACAGTGGCATTGCCTTTGTCGCTGGTGAGAACGAGAAGATTAGGGTGGGTTTTTAAAAACGATACCGTTTCCCTATAAATCTTATCAATTTCAGATATGGATTGCCTAGGGCGGTTGGTATAATTCAACAGAATGTTATTAGAAGATGACCTTAGGGAAAGAAGATCAGCATTGTCTGCATGAGACAAAATATTTTCTACATCTGCAAGGGTCCTACTGATTGAATACTCTTTGAAGGTAGGTTCCAGATCAAATTCAGGGCCCAAAGATAATAGCTTAATATTTCCATATATCGAAGGTTCACTCAGATATTAAATTCATTTTTGGTCAAATAAATAATGTCACTGATTTCTTAGATCACACTTTACCTGCATCTTTGTTAGATAGGTTTGAGACCTCTTTACACAAGAAATTTAATTTCGTTTATAAAAAAACTATTTTACATCTACAGAGTAAGCTTGATAAATTGGGTGCACCAGACTTCCACAAAATTCCATTTAATCCTAATTGGATAAAGAATCTTTCTAATGTGGATGTTCCTCAAAATATTCTTAAGCTATTATCTTTGGGCCCTAAATTTGGTCTGGAACCTACCTTCAAAGACTATTCAATCAGTAGGACCCTTGAAGATGTAGAAAATATTTTGTCTCATGCAGACAATGCTGATCTTCTTTCCCTAAGGTCATCTTATAATAACATTCTGTTGAATTATACCAACCGCCCTAGGCAATCCATATCTGAAATTGATAAGATTTATAGGGAAACGGTATCGTTTTTAAAAACCCACCCTAATCTTCTCGTTCTCACCAGCGACAAAGGCAATGCCACTGTTCTTATGGATAAAGATCAATATATCAGCCTCAGTCAATCATTGTTAGATGACGTTAGGTACTACCAACCTCTTACTTCAAACCCCTGTTCAAAATTTTCTAACAAAATTAATAAATTCATTACTCACTTAAAAAATATTAAGATCATAGATCAAACTTTAGCTAAGTCATTACATAATTATGATGGTTATGCTCCAAGATTTTATTGTCTGCCCAAAATTCACAAGCCCACATTGAGCATGAGGCCCATTGTTTCCTCAATTAATTCACCTAACATACATATTGCAAAATTTTTGACTGATATCTTGTCAAAATCTTATAATTACAATAATGATTACAACATTGTTGACTCTTTTCAATTTAGTGAATTTATTAATGACTTTAAGCTACCACATGGTTATATTTTGGTGAGTTTTGATGTAGTTTCACTTTTTACTAACCTTCCCTTGGCGAGTGTCCTTACTTCACTAAGAAATCATTGGAATATTATCCAACCTAATTCTCCAGTTTCCTGGGAAGTGTTTGCAGAATTGCTCCAATTAGTGTTTGACACTAATTTTTTGGTCTTTAACGACAAATTTTATTTACAAATTTTTGGGACACCAATGGGTTCCTCGATTTCACCCATCCTAGTGAATTATGTTTTGGATGATTTAGTTTCTGACCGTTTGGGTTAATTAGATTTTCAAGTTCCTTTTGTTAAACGTTATGTGGACGACCTATTACTAGCCTTACCACCAGACAAGACTCAGGCCACCTTGTCCATCTTTAATGGGTTTGATCCTCATTTGCAGTTCACATGTGAACTCGAGGACCCCAACAACCATAGTATCCCCTTCTTGGACATGCGTGTCACTAGAAGTGGAGATAACACACTTTGTACAAGTTGGTATAGGAAACCAATGGCCTCTAATAGGTTTCTCAACTACCATTCTTGTCATCCTTTTAAATATAAAATAAATCTTATTAAAGCTTTAAGCTGTAGGCTACATAGGTTGACACATCCGGTTAATCGAAGGGAATCCCTTCTGCTACTCAGAAGTATATTGGTAGATAATTCCTACCCTTCCTCCCTTATCAATAAATTTCTTTTTTCCCAAAGCTACGGTTCTTCTCTGAACGACATACCCAATGGTGACCAACTTAGATCAATATCGAATAATACTGTTAACATCACAATTCTGCCTACTACTAATCTTGGGACTCCCGTTTCCCAGTTTTCTTCACTTCCTTATTTTCCTCAGGTTACTGATAAACTTATTAAACTATATAAAAATAATAATATTCCTGTTAAGATTGCAATTAAGGACGCAAGAACAGTCAGAAATTTATTCTCTAAGACTAAAACACCCTTGTCCCCTTTGGAACAAGTGAATGTGGTCTACCACATACCTTGTGCTGAATGTGACGCATGTTATGTAGGGCAGACAAAGCGAGCTTTAAAATCACGTTTAATTTCACACCGTAGTGATATCAATTTGAAAAAACCAACTTGTGCCTTAGCCCAACATGCAATAGATACAAAACATAAGGTGGACTTTGATGAAGCCAAGATCCTTTGCAATGAACGCAACCTGTCCAAAAGACAGTTCTTAGAGATGTGTTTCATATTAAAAACCTCTAATGTACTTAACAAGAGAACTGACATCAGTAACTTGAGTCAAATATACCATGCATTGATTTTGCAGAATTACTTGGTATTATTACACTCAAATTATTATATTGTAAAAAAGTTTTGTGGTTTTCAGGCTTTTCCCACTTCTTTAATATTGATCTTGCGGAATCAGTCGATGTAGTACACTTAAATTATTTTATTGTAAAAAAGTTTTTGGTGGTTTTTTCAAGCTTTTCCCACTTTTTTTGATAATAACAGTTTACTTAATAGATTGAACAATTTAATATTTTCCATAGGATAAAATTTTGCATTATTGATATTAATTTTAAATTACAATTTGCTAAACTGATTTATAAGTTTTCTTAAATTATTGCATATTTTTTCTTGCTTTTTGAGCTGCGATATATGGGAGTTATACTGTTGTACTATCTAATATATTAGTTAGTTAACTGGATTACCAGTACTAACGTAGGCACTTTTCCATATAATTGTGTGAAGTGCCCTCACTTGTTTAAAATAAACTGTGATTCTTGTCTTCGAGGTATAAGGTACATCCCTTGATTACTTTTTGATATTACTTTCACTTTTTAAACACTTTTATAACTGTTTTAATTACATCAATTTAAATTTTACCGCGCTGCACTGCAGTGGTCAGTCACTTTTGTTATAAATCTTTTAAAGGTTGCCTGCCTCTTGGCGAGATGTCAGTTTACACCTGATAATTCAAACTCCATTTTCTTTTGTGTGTTCGTTGGGCTCGGATGACCTGCTGGTAACTATTTAACTTTAAATTTTCAAAGTTGCATATTAGCATTCTACTTATTTAATGATGTTACCTAAAGTTAAAATGAAGTATGCTTAAATACTACTAAGTTTTTGGAAGTGTGAATCTGGTTTTTTCTTGGTTCATTCTTGACTTTAAAGAAGCAAGCCGGCTTTTTTACACTTGTTTTTTATATGTGACTGTTACCACATGGTCTTGTCTTTGGCTGTACTAAAGTTTTTTAAATATTAACTATACACTTAAATGTTATATATTTTTACATTACGTTGGTTCATGGATAAGGTTTTTTTACTATGTACATCTTATCTTTTGCTACATGTCTTTTTAAGGTAACGCTAGTGCTTTTTTACCTCTCTTTTGGATGTTGTTTCTTATACCACTCTTTTTGTAGATGAACTGATGATGTCTACTGAGCAGTAGACGAAACGTCTTCAATAAATAGATGAAGTAGCTGAATTCTTTGTCTCTTTTTTCACCCACTTGACCGATAAAACCCTACACTTACGAGTGCTCCTTTGTTATATTGGAATTGACGGTCGTACTCCTTTATGATATATATATATATATATATATATATTTTATATCACTTAAAACTTTTTTGACTTTTTAAAAAATATTTTATTTTGAAAATACAAGAATTAAAGTTACATGAATGAAATCTAAATTATTACGAACAAATATTAAACACCGGCAAATGGTTTTATATGATTTACAAAATGCTGAGGTTGTGAGAAAGCCTGGACGTAGTAGTTCTCGCTGACATTGGCATTGAAACTGGATGCGTCGATTCAGATGGCTGACACCTGATATCTGCTGATGGGAAATAGGTAGGTACTTCATTATTAAGGCTAGTTGGTACAAATGGATATAACAGCTCCCCTTGTTAGAAGGAAGTTGACGCGTGGCAGCAACTTTCAGACTGTTTGTTTGTTGGTATTCAGTTGGATCCTCTCCTCTTCGTCTATGGAGTCACTTAGGTGGATACTGGGTCTTCGTCTTGGAAGGATTTTCTTCCAATTCCTGGCGAAAGCTGTCTCTGGGTGTCTTGGTGGAGAAGGTGGATGGTCATTGTCATTGGTATTGGCAATTCCTATCTTGAATCTTCTCTTGGATCTGCATTTACATAAGATGTAAAGAACGACGAGAGTCACAATGACTGTTATCGTTAGGATTGTGAACCAGCTCATATGTTTATTGACGAATGGTTCATTAATTAATTTGTCGAGTTCTTCAGAATATTTATTGAGTTTGTGATGGGCTATTTTGAGGTCTTCAGTGTTGATCTTGCTAAGCTTTAGTGGTTTTAAGTCGGGAAGATGAATCTTATCTGGGAAGTGATTGCAACAATTGAATGGTATTTGAACTGGATGACTTTTGTACGTAACATTGTCGTAAGCGTCGATCAATTTTTGTGAGTGTACTCTTGTACTTTCCATAAAGGCATCGCACGTGGGTTGTAGTTTGAGCACGTGGTTGGTATTGATGATTTCTGACTTGACTTCTCTGGATTCGCATTTGATAGTAATAGGCAGTGGGTCAGAAACTGTTATGAGCCAAAGGTTCATGCTGATCTTCTGAATGTTGTAGTCTTTAGCAAATACTACGGAAGTCTGGCATGTTCTGGGAAGGCGTTCTTGTCGCTTCAGGAGTTGGGCTTCGCATACGGCGTCGCTGTCAATTGGGTATGGAAGTATATTGTAACAGATTTTGGTTCTGGCTCGAAGAGTTTTGCATGACTCAAGACTATTTATTGTAAGGTATAACAATGAATCATCGTTTCGCGCAATATATTTATGTGTTGTTGTTAAAATTGAATGTAAACCTGTTCGATTATCCATTATTGGTATTGGATATAGACGATATAAAGTATATTGTTCTGCATCAGTTAAAGGAATATTTAAGACAAACACAATTCTTGTGTCTAATTGATAGGCCTGTAATTCGATAATATCGAGATATTGAGGGAGATTTGAAGTATAGATTGATAGGGGAAGATTATTTTTCTGTAATGATTGTGATATATGCCTAAGCGATTCAATTAAATCAAACGGGGTAATGATTGAACTATGTAATATTTTTAATCTAGCAAAAGTTATAGCATTTACTATATCATTTAACGAATCTTCGATAAATGAATAGCTTTCCATTAGCAATTCACAAAAGTTCAGCATATCGATTTGAGATTGATAGAATTTTAATTGGTCAGAGATATCCATTATTGATTCTCGAATTTCTTTAATATCATTGTTGAATGTTTCCTCATCTATTTGTAATTTTTGGATGGTCGCGTTGAAACTCTTAATCACGGAGGTGGTAACCGATATTTGATTTTTTAATAGGTTTTCGATTTGATACTCATCGCGGGTTATCTTATTTATACATTCATTGAAATATTCACCGTCGGAAGAATCTAAGTTTCCGGTTATTGATTTCCATATCGAACCTATACCGTTAATAAGCCCACGTTTTTCTCGGAAAGCGTATTGTTTCGTATCAGCCATTATTTCTGTATATTTAAGATTGACGGAACTAGATATTTGTTTGAGGAGACTTATGTGAGTTTGGACTTCAGATTTGAATGCCAGCATTCGAGGTACATTTTCTTCAATAGTATCTAATAAATTGTCTAAGATTCTATCATTTTTGTCGATAACATCTCTGATTGGTTGCATGTCTTTGTATACCAGGAGATATACTGTAGTTTTTAAAAACAATAAATGTCTATCTATCTATCTATCTATCTATCTATCTATACCAGGAGAGTCCATTTGTCGTTTGAAATTTTGAGATTGGTTTCTTCATGAAAGAAGACTCCAACGGTGTTGTTAATTGGGGTTAACGTATACTGGGGGTAGATGACTGGAATCAGTCCGAGGAATCTGAAAGAAAATTACTCATGATAGGGTTTCAATCTATCAAAATTCACTTTCATTGTTCTATTTGTTCGTGTATTCAACAAAATAGCAGAATTTACGTGAATTTCTTGTATTTCGAAAGGGCCATTAAATTTATTTTGGGATTTGTCTTTAATCTGTGATTCTTTGACGTAAACTTTATCACCTATTTTATATTCTGGAGGGTTTGATGACACGTGCTGATCGAATATCTCTTTAGCTTTTTCTTTTTGTCTTTCGGTCTTGGCTCGTGCCACTTTATAAAAATATTGCATACGATTACTTAAGTCCCTAACGTATTTTGATATAAGGGCTTTTTCATTGTAAAGTATTTCGGGTGGTCTAAAAGAAGTATGTCCAAAAATCAATTCGTAAGGTGTAAATCCATGGGTTTTATTTTTAGTGTTATTATAACAAATAACTGCATAAGGCAGAACATTGAACGGATGTTCATCGGGATTTTCAGCCTGATTGGCTCTAATCATTTCACTTAGGGTTGCGTGAAATCTTTCGATAGAACCATTAGATTGTGGGTGGCCTACACTTGAGAAAGTTAATTTTATGTCGTATAATTCACAAAGATCTTTCATTAAATTATTGTCGAATTCACGTCCATAGTCACAGTGTATGCGTAATGGAGTGCCATAGTGTTGGAAAAAGACAATAAGATTATTGACAATTGATTTGGCTGTTTTTTCTTCAAGAGGATACGCTTGGGTAAATTTAGTGAGCTCGTCTCTGATAGTTAGAGCGTAATTTCTAGTAGGGTATTCGAAAAGATCTATGTTAACTCTTTCGAATGGTGTTTTAGGTGTTTCCGTAATGACTAACGGGTTGCTTAAGTTCTTCCTACATATCTTTACCTTTTGACAGATTTCACAATTTTTTATAAAATTTTCTACATCCTTTGTGATGCCTTGCCAATTATACTTTTCTTTTATTCTTCGTATGGTCTCATTTATTCCCCGATGGAGATTGCTTTTACCACGGTGATAGTGATCCAATATTGGGGGTATTTCGTCTTGTTCTGGGGTTTTAATGACATCTTGACATATTCTGATTTTTATTTCTTTATCGGCAAAGATAAACGAAAATATTTCTAAAATTGGTAATTCGAGCTGATTTTCGACGTAATAGATTTGCGATAGGTCAAATTTATCTTGGTCTGCATAAACGATATAGAATAAGTGTTGTACTACTGTTTCGGGATCAAAAGGAAGGGGAATGATAAAATATTTCCGATTTTTGACAGTTTTACTAGTAAGTATGTTAAGCTTTGATAGGTTAAAATCTATTTCATTTTCATCAAAAATGTCGTCTAAAATTTTGTGATGCATTTCTTCCATTTTATTTTGCCTAAGGAAGGTAATGATGTTTTTATGCGATTTATCTATTAGTTGATCGTTAGATATTTCGATTTTAGGATAATCAATGAGTGATTTAGTTTTATACAGGTCGACAAATCTATTGAAATGTTCGGTGATCTCTTCTTCATTGACTTCGTTTGGTTCTTCGTCAGATTCCGTATCATTCGAAGCTAATATTGATATTTTCTTATGGAAATTCGCGCATTCTTTGAAGTGATTGATTTTTATTCGAGAAAGGGCGTCCGCATTTTTGTTGGTTTTTCCCGGTTTATGAATGATTTTATAATTGTACTTCTCAAGCTTGAGGCGCCATCTAGCTAGTCTGCTGCCAGGGTCTTTTATAGAAAATAACCAGGTGAGTGGACGGTGATCAGTTACTAGGGTGAATTTTCTTCCGAACAGATAGGGTCGGAAATGTTTTACAGCCCATACGATAGCAAGGAGTTCTCGCTCAATTGTCGAATATCGTGTTTCAGCACCACACAGGGTACGTGAAGCGTATGCTATAGGCAAATCTTTGCCAATGGGGCCTTGGGATAAAATAGCGCCAACGGCGAATGCACTGGCGTCTGTTGTGAGAACAAATGGTTCCTCAAAATTTGGATAAATTAGAATCGGGTCAGAAATTAAAGCGTTTTTCAAATCTTCAAAAGCTTGCCTACAATCTGGGTCAAAATTGAAAGCAACGTCTTTTTGAAGTAGTCTAGTGAGAGGTTTGGAGAGTTTGGTAAAATTAGGGATAAAACGACGATAATAACCGGCTAGGCCTAAGAAAGATTTTATGTCTTTGGGTGTTTTCGGTTCAGGAAATCGTTGGATACAATCAACTTTTGAAGGGTTAGGCTTGACGCCATCTTGGGTAATGAGATGTCCGAGGTACGCTACCTCTTTTCTGAGAAATTCACATTTATCAGGCTGGATTTTAAGATTAGCGTTTCGAAGACGTTTGAAGACTTCAGTAAGACGGGAAATGTGGTCGTGAATGGTAGGAGAGTATACTATGATGTCGTCCATGTAGACAAGACATCGCTCGTTTAAAATACCTAGGAGAATGTTGTCCATGACACGCTGGAATGTGGACGGTGCATTTTTGAGTCCAAAAGGCATACGAGTAAATTCGTAATGTCTTTAGGACTGTTTTAGGAATGTCTTTAGGATCGATTTCGATCTGATGGAAACCGGAGGCAAGATCTAGAGTTGTGAAATATTGACATTTTCCAAGTTGGTCTAAGAGATCGGAGATATTAGGGAGAGGGTATTTATCGTCAATGGTACATTCATTGAGTTTGCGATAGTCTATTACTACTCGCCATTTTTGTTCTCCAGAGGCGTCCATCTTTTTTGGGACGACCCACACAGGACTTGACCAGGGCGACGGGCTTTGTCGGATGATTCCTTCGTTGACCATCTTATTCACTTGAGATTTTACTTCCTCTTTATGGATCTGAGGATATCTGTATGATTTCGTAAAAATGGGTTTGGCATTATTGGTTTCAATTTGATGTTTGATCTCACTGGTAAAGGTGAGGTTGTCTCCCTCTAAGTAAAATATGTCTTCGTATGTTAAGCAGAGATTTGTAATTAGTTCTTGTTCTTCCTCGTTAAGATGTTCTATTCGAAGTTGAGATTTGATGTTGTTAGTTCGGTTGATTTTATCAGGGCAATAATTTGATAGAGTCATCGTTTGACTGATAATTTAGGACAGGGTGGTTCGAGTAGGGTTCAATTTGGATATCGGACAAATCGATGATTTTGGGCATTGCGTTTGCGTTTACTACGGATGTCAGAAATTCACCTTTTTCATTTACGTGTACTAACGCGTTGGGTATATGGACTTTATCTTTTTCTTTTCTATACAAAATTGCATCTGTATTCGACAGATGACACGTTAATTTAAATATTTGCTCGGTTCTGGGATCTATTTTAATTTGATTTTGTATTTGTTTAGGGGAATCATTGTTATGGGAATCAGTTTCTACTTTGTAGAGAGGTAATGTTTTAAAATTCGTGATTAATGTTTTGTTCTTGATGTCTATTGAACATTCGTAATGTTCAAAAAAATCGAGGCCTAAGATTCCATCAAAATCAATATCTAGATCATAAATGAATACCTTATGGGGGTTTCCTTTTTGAAACGGGACTAAAGTTGATTCAGTGACAAGAAGTTTTTGGTCTGTAATACCTTGTATGGTAATACTTTCGGGAAAACGCGGTTTGAAATTTTTCGCGGTATTTTCTTTAAAGATGGAGATACCAGCACCGGTATCGATAAGTAGTTTAAATTTGTTTGCTGCGTCTGTTATGTAATAGAGATTTTTGGAGTTTACAGCAAGAATTCCTGATCTGGAACAATTAGAGACGGGTTCATGTCGTCCAAATTTAGAGTTTGGATCTGGTTTTCTATTTGAGACAAAGGTTCGCTCATTGAAATGGCATTGTCTGGTGGGTGGTTTTGATTTGGAACTGTGAGAAAATCCTGATAGTCTTGGGTATTAATTAAATCGATGGATTCATCGAGTGAATGGTAGAAATCAGGAGGTGGATAATTATTATCGGAAAAATCGTCATACTGATAGCTTTCAATTGGATCTGAAGTATAATCATTAACATAGTCAGGTTCATAGTTAACGAAATGAACTCTCTGTCTATCGCTCGAAAAATTTGGATTCTTATGAATTACAGAAGGGCATATTTGTGGGTTATTTTGATTGAACTGAGGTAGTGTTTTGATAGTTATTATTCGGGCTGAAGTTTTGCCTCTGAAAGCCATTATTTTGGGCATTATTGAAGTTTTGATAGCTACTGAAATTTCGAGTATTGTTAAAATTCTGGGAATTATTTTGGGAATTTTGTCTAGAGCGACATTCGTTGTTTGAGTGGCCAATGCGTCCACAAAAGGTGCATCTAGGTGGTTGAAAGTTTGGTCTTCTAATGGCTTGATTATTTTGATTGGGTCTTGGAGGATTGGGGCGATTGGTTTTCTGTATCTCGAAATAAGATAATTGTAGCTCTCGTCTGATGAGGACCTGAGCTTGAAGAAGGTCTTTCGGATTACTAGCACGAACAATATGTGCAATTTTTGGATCTAGGCCGGTCAATAAGGTATTGAGCGCCATTGATTCGATTAGTACGATTTGGGCTTGTTTCTCTTCAGGAGTGAGGCCAGATTTCTGGATATTGGCATGCATTTTTGCATTAAGGACTTGGACACGATTGAGGAATGTAAGAGCCGATTCATTTGGAATTTGTTTGACTCTCTGTAAATCTTGTATGAGAGAAGATAGGTCTCTAGTGTCTCCAAAGTGGGAACTAAGAAGTTGCTTAATTTCTAGATATGATAAGGGATTTCTAGAGCTTATGAGTTGCGCTGCTATTCCGCGAAGTTTATTTTTTATGTGAATTACTAATAGTTGTTTTTGATCACGCGTAGACATATTGTAGGCATAGTCACAAGCATTTAGAAAAGTTTGTAAAAATATTTGATCGCCTTAAAATTCGGGTACGATCGAAAATATTTCGGATAGTTTATAAGGTTCTACTTCGGGTTCATTCTCGATATGAGATACGGGGACTGCGGGACGAGAAGTATTACTGTTGTCAGTCATGATGATCAAATAAATTTAAATAAAACAGGTAATCAATATATCAAAAATAAAAAATGGTCAAATAAAACAATTTAAATATGAAATAATCAAAATATCAAATAATAAAAATAAAAATGGTCGAATAAGTCAAATGGAATAATCAATATATCAAATAATAAAAATAAAAATAGTCAAATAAATCAATTTAAATATCAAATAATAATCAGAAATAATAAAAAATATATCAGAAAATGTTTTTATAATAACTGTCCGATTAGCGAAATGTGCGTGTTTCAGACGTGTATATAAGAACAATAGTGAAAATAAAGGAATGACGATTAACAGAATAAACGTCAAATAGTTAAAAGATAATCAGAAAAATATTTAGTGGTTGTATTTAGTATTAAAAAAAATGTTCTTATAATAACTGCCCGATGAGCGAAAAGTGCGTGTTTCGGGCGTTTTATAATAACAATAAATAATAAAAAAAAATTGACGATTTACAGTATAAACGTCAAATAATGAGAATAAATATGTACTTGTTTTTGTTGATTTTCAGTATAATCAATATTGGAATATCGAACAGTATTCAATAATAATAATATTGTAAAATAATGTAATAATAATATACGAGATGATTCAATATTAGACTTACACTAAATCCAAAAACATCTAGTCGTCTTGTTCTCGACAGCGTCTCTACCAGGGGCTTCACCAGGTGTTCCTAATCCGTAGATATCTGCAAAGTGATAACGGCTCTGCCTTTTGGATGGTTCGTTTCTGAATCAAAGGATTGGAATCCACCGTTGTCAGTTAGGCTTTTCCGTGTTCTAACAACGTTTCCAGATCCTACTGACTGCGCCAATTTTTATATCACTTAAAACTTTTTTGACTTTTTAAAAAATATTTTATTTTGAAAAT